>NW_026453302.1:0-178315 GCF_025200985.1 Drosophila gunungcola
GTGTCGTGAAAAATAGGAAAAATTTTTAATGAATCTTCTGCAATAATTGCAGAATGCAACAAATCTTGGGACTGGGTATTTTGTATGACCTCATATTTCTTGTTGTCTTGTAGAATACCTTTTCAGTACACTTATGCCCAAGGAAGGTCACTTCGTGTCTGAAAAATGTGCACTTTTCTGAGTGAAATTTGAGGTTGTGTTTCTTGCATAAATCAAAAAAGTTTGAGGTTTTTAATCATATATATTCCGACAGTTTTCTTCGAGTTCTATTTGATGAAATCCTGACATTAAATCTAAACATGAGAAGTATTTTGCTCTGCCTAGTTGATCGAGAATGTCGTCTATTCTTGGTAATGGGAATTTATCGGATAAGATTTCTTATTGATTTGGCGGTAGTCAATTAGTAAACGCCATCTGTTATCGGTGAATTGGGTAATGACTTTTTGGGTACAATTAATAATGGTCTGTTATATTCAGAAACTGAAGGTTCTATGACTTTATATTTGATTAATTTATCGACTTGTTTATCTACTTCTTCTTTTTCACTGTGAGGAATTCTGTAGTTTTTAATATAAACTTGTTTATCATCTTTCAATCTAATTTTTTGTTTGTAAAAATTATTTGTTGATATTGATTCCGTTTCTATTCCGAATATGTCCATGTATTTTGTGCATAATTCATTAAGTATTGTTTTAAATTGGGAAGGGAAATTTTTATTCAATTTATTCAAAGTATCTTTATTGTTGTCATTTCGTTTGTTTTTACTATTTCTTAGTCATCTAATGGTTCAATTGTTAGTTTATTTTAAATTGAAAATTTCGTTTTTATTTGTAGTATTTAATTTTCGGACAAACGTATTTTTTGAATCTGCAATGGAGTTTCTAATGAATACTCCGTTTTGGAATTCTTGGTTTGGTATAAATACATTCTTGGTTGCTGCATTTATAGCAATTTTTCGGAGAACTTCGGACCTTGCCGGTAGAATTGTCAAATTGTTTTGAAGTGTATGATTTATTGGAATGTTTATTGGCCTTGATTGTTGGCCTTAGTATAAGCCAATCGTTTTCTTAAATATTTGACAATTATATTTTTTCATGATGTCGATGCCAATTAATCCATCACATGGAATTGGAAAATCTGTTGTTACTAACTAGAAATTACATGGGATGGCATAGTTATTTGAAAGGAGTTATATTGAATCCCTTAGAGTTGGTTGTTCCTTCACCAACACCTAATATTTGAATAATATTTGGTTTCATCAGTTGTATTTTTAGGTACTTTGCCTTTTGATATTGATCTGACCACTCGAATTTTACATTCTTTTTGCATAATCGCGTTATGTGTCGTGAAAAATAGGAAAAATTTTTAATGAATCTTCTGCAATAATTGCAGAATGCAACAAATCTTGGGACTGGGTATTTTTCTATGACCTCATATTTCTTGTTGTCTTGTAGAATACCTTTTTCAGTACACTTATGCCCAAGGAAGGTCACTTCGTGTCTGAAAAATGTGCACTTTTCTGAGTGAAATTTGAGGTTGTGTTTCTTGCATAAATCAAAAAAGTTTGAGGTTTTTAATCATATATATTCCGACAGTTTTCTTCGAGTTCTATTTGATGAAATCCTGACATTAAATCTAAACATGAGAAGTATTTTGCTCTGCCTAGTTGATCGAGAATGTCGTCTATTCTTGGTAATGGGAATTTATCGGATAAGATTTTCTTATTGATTTGGCGGTAGTCAATTAGTAAACGCCATCTGTTATCGGTTGAATTGGGTAATGACTTTTTGGGTACAATTAATAATGGTCTGTTATATTCAGAAACTGAAGGTTCTATGACTTTATATTTGATTAATTTATCGACTTGTTTATCTACTTCTTCTTTTTCACTGTGAGGAATTCTGTAGTTTTTAATATAAACTTGTTTATCATCTTTCAATCTAATTTTTTGTTTGTAAAAATTATTTGTTGATATTGATTCCGTTTCTATTCCGAATATGTCCATGTATTTTGTGCATAATTCATTAAGTATTGTTTTAAATTGGGAAGGGAAATTTTTATTCAATTTATTCAAAGTATCTTTATTGTTGTCATTTTCGTTTGTTTTTACTATTTCTTAGTCATCTAATGGTTCAATTGTTAGTTTATTTTAAATTGAAAATTTCGTTTTTATTTGTAGTATTTAATTTTCGGACAAACGTATTTTTTGAATCTGCAATGGAGTTTCTAATGAATACTCCGTTTTGGAATTCTTGGTTTGGTATAAATACATTCTTGGTTGCTGCATTTATAGCAATTTTTCGGAGAACTTCGGACCTTGCCGGTAGAATTGTCAAATTGTTTTGAAGTGTATGATTATTGGAATGTTTATTGGCCTTGATTGTTGGCCTTAGTATAAGCCAATCGTTTTCTTAAATATTTGACAATTATATTTTTTCATGATGTCGATGCCAATTAATCCATCACATGGAATTGGAAAATCTGTTGTTACTAACTAGAAATTACATGGGATGGCATAGTTATTTGAAAGGAGTTATATTGAATCCCTTAGTCCCTTAGAGTTGGTTGTTCCTTCACCAACACTTAATATTTGAATAATTTTTGTGTAATCTACGTTAAAAGAATCTGAATTTTCTTTTATTAATAAACTATCTGCACCAGTATCAACTAATAATGTGTATAATTTCTTAGTTTGTTCATTTAGGAGTGAAACGAAAAGATTTTAATTAAGATTGATTGTATGAACCTTTTGTTTTACATTTGTTTCTATCTTAAGGGTGCTTACGAGTTTTTCGTCGTAGCTTGTACAGTTCGGACATTATTATTATTATTATTATTATTATTATTATATTATTATTATTATTATTATTATTATTATTATTATTATTATTATTATTATTATTATTATTATTATTATTATTAATATTATTATTTTTATTATTATTATTATTTTTATTATTATTATTATAATTATTATTATTTTTATTATTATTATTTTTATTATTATTATTATAATTTCTGTTTGCATTGTTATTATTGTTGTAGTTACCGTTTTTGGGTCCGCAACGGTTGTTACCTATTTAATTTCCACGACCTCTATTATTATAGTTGTACGTCCGGTTATTGTTACTTTGATTATAACCGTTGTATCGGTTATATCCATTGTTTTGGTATTGGTAGTTACCACGGCCTTCTCTACCACAAAAAGTACCTCGAAAGGCTTGTCCTCCACGTGCGGATAATATGGAGTTCGCGTTGCCCGTCATTCATTGTGGTAAAGTTACCGGCTTGTTTTAAGTCTGCCATGCTCACAGTTTTTAACCATTGTGTTGATGGCTTCTTTTGTGCTGAACTTATCAGCATGTTCGGCTGATAACCCTTCATCGATATACGAGGCTTCAAGTGCTTTCGTAAATTGTTCTGTATCCGTTGTTATGTAAAATTCTTTATAAAAGTCAGGATACTATAATAATGTTGGTTTCATCAGTTGTATTTTTAGGTACTTTGCTTTTGGATATTGATCTGACAACTCGAATTTTAGATTCTTTTTGCATAATCGCGTTATGTGTCGTCAAAAATAGGAAAAATTTTTAATGAATCTTCTGCAATAATTGCAGAATGCAACAAATCTTGGGACTGGGAATTTTTTGTGACCTCATATTTCTTGTTGTCTTGAAGAATACCTTTGTCAGTACACTTATGCCCAAGGAAGGTCACTTCGTGTCTGAAAAATGTGCACTTTTCTGAGTGAAATTTGAGGTTGTGTTTCTTGCATAAATCAAAAAAGTTTGAGGTTTTTAATCATATATATTCCGACAGTTTTCTTCGAGTTCTATTTGATGAAATCCTGACATTAAATCTAAACATGAGAAGTATTTTGCTCTGCCTAGTTGATCGAGAATGTCGTCTATTCTTGGTAATGGGAATTTATCGGATAAGATTTTCTTATTGATTTGGCGGTAGTCAATTAGTAAACGCCATCTGTTATCGGTTGAATTGGGTAATGACTTTTTGGGTACAATTAATAATGGTCTGTTATATTCAGAAACTGAAGGTTCTATGACTTTATATTTGATTAATTTATCGACTTGTTTATCTACTTCTTCTTTTTCACTGTGAGGAATTCTGTAGTTTTTAATATAAACTTGTTTATCATCTTTCAATCTAATTTTTTGTTTGTAAAAATTATTTGTTGATATTGATTCCGTTTCTATTCCGAATATGTCCATGTATTTTGTGCATAATTCATTAAGTATTGTTTTAAATTGGGAAGGGAAATTTTTATTCAATTTATTCAAAGTATCTTTATTGTTGTCATTTTCGTTTGTTTTTACTATTTCTTAGTCATCTAATGGTTCAATTGTTAGTTTATTTTAAATTGAAAATTTCGTTTTTATTTGTAGTATTTAATTTTCGGACAAATGTATTTTTTGAATCTGCAATGGAGTTTCTAATGAATACTCCGTTTTGGAATTCTTGGTTTGGTATAAATACATTCTTGGTTGCTGCATTTATAGCAATTTTTCGGAGAACTTCGGACCTTGCCGGTAGAATTGTCAAATTGTTTTGAAGTTTATGATTTATTGGAATGTTTTTTGGGTGATTGAGATTTTTTGGCATTAGTATAAGCCAATCGTTTTCCTAAATATTTGACAATTATATTTTTTCATGAGGTTGATGCCAATTAATCCATCACATGGAATTGGAAAATCTGTTGTTACTAAATAGAAAATATATGGGATGGCATAGTTATTTGAAAGGAGTTATATTGAATCCCTTAGTCCCTTAGAGTTGGTTGTTCCTTCACCAACACCTAATATTTGAATAATATTTGTGTAATCTACGTTAAAAGAATATGAATTTTCTTTTATTAATAAACTATCTGCACCAGTATTATTATTATTATTATTATTATTATTATTAATATTATTATTATTATTATTATTATTATTATTATTATTATTATTATTATTATTATTATTATTATTATTATTATTATTATTATTATTATTATTATTATTATAATTATTATTATTATTATTATTATTATTATTATTATTATTATTATTATTATTATTATTATAATTATTATTATTATTACTATTATTATTATTATTATTATTATTTCTGTTTGCATTGTTATTATTGTAGTAGTTACCGTTATTGGGTCCGCCACGGTTGTTACCTTTTTAATTTCCACGACCTCTATAGTTGTTGGTCCGGTTATCGTAACTTTGATTATAACCGTTGTATCGGTTATATCCATTGTTTTGGTATTGGTAGTGACCGTTGTAGTTACCACGGCCTCCTCCACGTGCGTATAATATGGAGTTCGCGTAGCCCGTCATTTCCGTACTACTTTGTATATACTTTGTTATAGCATCATTCATTGTGGTAAAGTTACCAGCTTCTAGTATTGTTTTAAGTCTGCCATGCTCACAGTTTTTAACCATTGTGTTGATGGCTTCTTTTGTGCTGAACTTATCAGCATGTTCGTCTGATAGCCCTTCATCGATATACGAGGCTTTAAGTTCTTTCGTAAATTGTCTATTTCAGTGGTAAATTTTTCAGCAGTTTTTCCTTTCTGCGTTGTTTTAGTCATTTTTTCCTTTAGTACATCGGATGTTTAACCGACGATATTGGCTTCAAGCTTCGCAATTATTGCCGTAATAGTGGTTTCATTTTGCAACTTGTACAAGGTTGAGCCTACTTAATTAATTACTTCCTTTTGTTAAGTCAACCAATTTGACTGCTGTTATGAATATTCGGAGTTTCAATTTTTGGCCAATGAATTTTTTATCTTTTATTTATCCCCGCTGGGCAATGGTTTCGTCTCCTTGTAATAGCTTCTACAGTGTTCATTTTTAGTTATTAAAAAAAATATTATTATTGTTATATTATTACTACTACTATTATTATTATCATTATTGTGATCATTTCTGTGTCAATTTTTTCAGATTCGATCTTATTTACAACGTTTGCCGTTGCCACTTTGGTGTCTACTAAACCCATTTTGTTTTATAATTTACTCCAATTATATTTGGTGTTTTCCTCAATTTATAATTAATTTGTTATGTATATTGTCTCGTGAAAAAAATGATTTAATTGATATATTTTTTTTTAATAGAATTTTTTTAATTTAATTTTTATTAATTTTGTCTAAAAAATTTTTTTAGAAATTTGTAATTTTGTTTTTACATGTTCTACCTAATTTTTCGTATGGCTTTACGGGCCATACTTCTAACTGCACTAATATTCTTGCCTCACTAAACAAGTCGACAAGTATTTTTGCATGTTTTCTTGTTGTATCGTGTTGTATTGGCCTTTTTTAGCTTAAACTTTTATGGATTTAATAAATGCTTCTTTTATTTTATGGATATGGGTAATTAATTTCTCCCATTCCATACTAAGGCTTTTTGTAAGCGACGAAATCTAGTGTTCGTCCTAAATGTTGATTTTTTTTTGTAATTGATTTTACGAAAACTCCTGGAATTGTTGATAATACAATTCCTTTTTGAGTTCAAGCTCAGCAGTTAATTTTTCTGCTGTTGCCCATGTGGGCGGCGTATTTGTTTCTTTTATTTATTTTGTTTTTCTACTCACTCAGAATTTATATTTTTGCATCCTATTTGCCAATTTCCCGCGTTAATGTAAGGGGCGGATTGCCTCTCACACTTGTCGGATGTTGACGGACTTCCTGTTTGCCACTATTCCTATAATGCACACTGGTCCCAAAGTCCAAAATTTGTGCAAGAATCCAATTTTTTTTTTAAGAGTTGGGCAAAAACAATATTTTATTGCGATAGAGTAATATTCAGGGCAATTGAAAATAATAGAGTTTCAATTGAAATTGCATCCCTGCGATCGCTGGCAGCCCTGGAAATCAGCTGATCGTTTACCGCAAACTTTGGCATTGCTTTCTCGTGAAATTAATTAATTAAATTAATTAAGTTTGAAAACAAATTGTGTAAAATCTAATATCTCGATTGCAATAATTCAAAATGGATGATAATTGTGCAGGTATGTGAAATATTATGTAATATTGCAATATTTGTTATATGTGTAATTTCTTTATTAATATGTGTTTTTGTGATGTTATGTGTTTTAGCAATTCTAACCTAACTTTTGTCGTGTTCCGTGGAATAAAGGTATATAGTATTTAATCGTATTTAAGAAACTATTGATACAGATGTTATCTTTAACATATATATTTTTTGATTACACTAATTTTTTTTGCCCGTTTTTGCCCGATTCCATGAAATATTGTTTTCTGACAGACAACATCGATTTGAGCTATGCTGAAATGGTAGAGGTTTGGCTGGCAAATGGTCGTGAAAATAAAAGTATTTATGATTTTGTGCTGCAGCATGTTATTAAAACATTAAAGGAACATATAAAGAACTCAATAGACAAGAAAATAGCAAACTTTGTTGCTACATTAAAAACACGGTTAAACAATTGTAACCGGGATGTTTCAAGACTTAAGAAGAAGCATGAAAATTGGCTCGCATTACGTTTCAAAATCAAATTATTACCATCTGTTTTTATGGAAGAGGCCCCCAAAAATGCAGGACGCCCACGACTAAACTATGATGCAGGAAGTTGCCGATTAAAGCAAAGATTAGCTGCCGATCTTTCATCTAAAAATAATAACGACGTTAATCTTCTTGCTCATGCAACAAACTTGGCTGCAAAGAGGTTATTCACCTGTTAAGACAACCAAATGTCAATTTCTTAAATAATAATATTAATACAGATGATGCACATGATGATGGAGATGACTTGGACACAACTGAATTTACTAATGACTATTCTTTTGATTTAGATGTAGAAAGTGATTAATTAAATAAATATATGTGATAAAAAAAATAAATAAAATTAGCCGAAAACTTTCCTCATTTTTTATTTTAGTTATTTTTTCATTTAAAATATTTATTTTCTGATAAGAAACTAAAATCTAAACCATGTAAAACTGAAAGCAATATCAATTGACAAACGGACGTATGAGTAATTTAGTTGTTTATAAGGGGAGGTAAGGAAGGCGTGGCCCGATCGCAAACAATTTTTGAACAGGCTTTTTATATCCAACAACCATTAACTGTACCAAGTTACAAGCGTATATCTCCATTTTTCTAATTACTGCACAAATTTGGACTTTGGGACCAGTGTGCACTGTTAGGCTATATACTAACAACATATAACTGATATTGGTTTATATAGAGCAAAATATTGTAAATCAGTTATATGAATATTAACAAAAAATTTTTTTTGTTCTTCCAATTTTCAATTTTAATCAAATGAAATTTATGCGATTATGCCACAAGACAATAATTTAATCAATCAGATTTGAATAACTAAATTCCTACATTTTGTTTGATGACGTTATTTTGCTGAGTGCTCCTCAGACTTTAAAAGCTAGACAGGAATATTTACGTATATCCTTATAAAATCTCTTCATATGAATGAATAACAATAAAATATATAAATTCTCTGATGAATATCATATTAATTATAATAATACCGATATATTAGAAGTACATCTACCCAAAATGGGAATCCACTGCTAACGTTATTAATAAAGACGAACCAAACAATATTGACCTATATTGGGTACATATACTCTTAATAATAATCATTGTCATCTTGAGTGCAAATTTTATTACCAAAATATACAAATTGCACAATAAATGTTTAAAGAAGAAGTATTTAAGTAGAGCACACAATCTATTTAAGATAAAAAAAAAAAAAAAAATTTTTTTTCAAAAGATTAGAAAGTTCAATTTAATACCCCCCCTATAAAAAAATTTTTTAATTATTTTTGTTTAAATTATGGCATTTTAAACGATAAAATTGGATAGCTGTCTTGATGAAATAATTACTAAAGATCGAGAATTTAGAAAGCGTGCATTAAATATTCTCCATTGCCATAAAAACTTCTTTACAATCACTGAATTCGAATATAACTATATGGAAAAGTACAATTTGGAGTTTAGCCTTTTGTTTGCTTACAATAAAAAAATAAAGGGTTTAATCCTAAATACTTTGCCATACGTCTCAGTAAAAGAGATCGTGGATTACCATTCTATACTCGGTGAAACCACGATCCTCATGGTAAAATTACATAGATAATATTGCCATGGAATGGAACGATTTGTATGCGAAATTGAACAAAATAAAAACAGAGTTCGATAAATCCTACAAATCCCTTAATCAAAACTGACCAATTCAAGGGAGCACAATAAAAAAACACGCAGAAATAGTAGTAAATTATTTTAACGAGGCGCGCATATTAATACATGGGCAACGGGGAAAATTAAATGACGACCATTGGTCAAGGGTATCAAAATTTTTGCAAAGGCTCAGAGAAAACCTAATATTGATAAAAGAAAATTAAATTTGGATATCTCTGTACCTACCATTCTTAATACCGCAATAACAGTTGAAACCGACGAGGAATCAACTTTGGAAGAGTCAACTGGTTTAGATCAAACGGAGCAAGAAAATTTTAACGCGGAAATTAAGGAAGAAGATTTAAATAATCTTACTATCCCAGCCGTTTTATTATCAAACGCAGATAATAAAACAGATTCAGAATCAGATTCAAGCGCAAACATAACTAAGAACAATAACTTCGAAATGGCGCAAATAAATATCGACTTCATTAACACTGCATCAAAGCTTATACCAGTTTTCGATGGTAAAGCAGAAAACTTAACCAGTTTCATTGATGCATTGCATATTATAGAGTCAATAAAAGTCGAACACGAAAGCCTAGCTGTCTCTATAATAAAGACAAAACTAAAGGGCGTAGGAAGAAATCTAATTGGAAATGAAACAACGGTAGGTGAAGTAATTGCCAAGTTAAAAAGCAACGTCAAAGGCGAAACTGTAGAGGTATTGTCAGCAAAGCTAATGAATCTGCAGCAACGAAATAAAACTGCTAATCAATACACATCAGAAATTGAGCAGATGACGAAGGCTTTAGAAAGTGCATACATAACAGACGGTTTAACACTAGAACTAGCAAGAAGTTATTCCACACAGCACGCAGTAAAAGCAATGACTAAAAACTGCACGATTGATAAGGTAAAACTTATCATGCAAGCCGGCAACTTCAACACAATGAACGAAGCAGTTTCAAAATTCGTAAACACTTGCACAGAAGCAACTGGACAACCAAATTCGGTCCTCTACTACAACAATTATACACAGCGCGACGGAAACCGCGGACGTGGAAGCTATAGAGGTAATTTTCGTGGTCGTGGTAACAATTATGGTTACTACAACAATACCAACCAAAACAATGGTCGCGGCAACTACAGAGGAAACTCAAGGGGCCGTGGCAACTCGAGCGTGGCAATACAAGCAATGTAAGAGTAGCCAATGACACGTCGGGAAACTCCGACCCCCCTTAAATGTGCAATAGTAGAAAAAGTAACGGTCCATACTATTAACCTCAGTCAGAATATATTCGTCTCATTCACCCATGTGGCTACCGGAAAAGAACTTGTCTTTTTGGTAGACACAGGTGCCGAAATCTCTATAGTAAAAGAAAATTCAGATATATTTCAAAACGTCCAAATAATAACATAATAGATATACGGGGAATAAGCCAAGAAATTACTAAATCCAAAGGCTTAACATCAATTGAAATACAGACTACCAAGTACATAATTCCACACGATTTTCAAATCGTAGACTTACACTTAGCCGTCCCTTGTGATGGCATTTTAGGGATTGATTTTATTAAAAAGTACAACTGTCAATTAGATTTTCAGCCATCTGAAGATTGGCTTATAATAAGACCAAACAATTTAAAAATTCCAATTTATGTTCCAATAGAATACAGTTCTGGCAATAACTCAATTCTTCTGCCAGCAAGATCACAAGTCATTAGAAAAATAAAATTAAATTCAAAAGAGGACAGTGTATTAATACCAACTCAAGAAATTGAGCAGGGAATTTATATAGCAAGTACAATAGCTACAACACAAAATGCCTTCATAAGACTACTGAATACAACAAACGAAGATAAAGTGGTCAGTGCAGACAATTTAAAATATGAATCACTTTTGATTTATGATGTAGTCGGAAACAAAGAAACTAGATAAAACTCTGTATTATCCCAATTGTCAAAAAATGTTCCCCCACAATTCAAATCACAACTCTCAAATTTATGTAAAAATATGACATATTCGGATTAGAATCCGAACCAATTAGCACAAATAATTTCTACAAACAAAAACTGAGATTGAAAGATGATGAACCCGTTTACATAAAAAACTATAGAGAAAAGTCTGTATTATCCCAATTGTCAGAAAATTTTCCCCCACAATTCAAATTCCAACTCACAAATTTATGTAAAAAATATAATGACATATTCGGATTAGAATCCGAACCAATTAGCACAAATAATTTCTACAAACAAAAACTGAGATTGAAAGATGATGAACCCGTTTACATAAAAAACTATAGAAGCCCACATGGTCAGGTGAACGAAATTCAAAAGCAAGTCGGAAAATTAATCACCGACGGGATAGTCGAACCTTCAGTATCGGAATACAATAGCCCATTATTGCTTGTCCCTAAAAAATCAGCTCCAGGTTCCGAAAAAAAGTGGCGATTAGTAATTGACTATCGTCAGATTAATAAAAAATTACTGTCCGATAAATTCACTCCCTAGAATTGATGATATTTTAGATCATCTAGGTCGAGCAAAACACTTTTCATGTCTTGATTTAATGTCAGGATTTCATCAAATAGAACTTGAAAAAAGCTCAAGGGACATAACTTCCTTTTCAACGAGCAATGGCTCGTATCGATTCACACGATTACCTTTTGGCTTAAAAATAGCGCCAAATTCATTTCAGAGAATGATGGCTATTGCATTCTCTGGACTTGAACCTTCACCAGCATTCTTTTATATGGATGACTTAATAGTTATAGGTTGCTTCGAAAAACATATGCTTAAAAACTTAACAGACGTTTTTGAGAAATGTAGGAAATACAACCTAAAGTTACATCCACAAAAAGGTTCATTCTTTATGCACGAGGTGCATAGTGCACAGATAAGGGAATACTTCCAGACGACAAGAAATATGACGTCATACTGAATTATCCAGCACCACACGATTCAGACAGCGCAAGACGTTTTGTAGCATTCAGCAATTACTACAGACGACTCATAAAAAATTTCGCCGATTATTCCCGGCACATAACACGATTATGTAAAAAGAATGTTCTTTTGAATGAACAGCTGAATGCCAAAACGCATTTAAATTTTTAAAAACAAAACTTATGGAACCTACTTTGCTACAATATCCCGATTTTAGTAAAGAATTTTGTATAATTACTGATGCAAGTATGCAAGCATATGGAGCGGGTTTAACTCAAAACCATAACGGACTCCAACTTCCTATTGCATATGCATCAGGAGCCTTTACCAAGGGAGAAAGTAATAAGTGTACTACCGAGCATGAACTAACTGCAATACACTGGGCAATATTACATTTTCGACCATACATTTATGGCAAACATTTCATTATCAAAACTGATCACAGACCGTTAACATACTTGTTCTCAATGACTAATCCAAGTTCCAAACTGACACGTATGAGGCTAGAATTAGAAGAATACAACTTCACAGTTGAATATTTAAAGGGAAAAGACAATTACGTAGCTGATGCGTTATCAAGAATAACCATCAAAGAACTACAAAATATAACCGGAAATAGACAGAAATCCTGCGCAGGAGAAAAAGAAATAGACTTGCCTAGGCAATCTATAGAAAAAGATTCAAAGCCCAACGTATACGGTGTCATAAATAATGACGAAGTACGTAAAGTAGTGACCTTGCACGTAAAAAATATGCTATGTCTATTTAAACATAGAAAAAAAATTACTGCAAGATATGAAGTTAGCGATTTATATACCAATGGAGTCCTTGACTTAGGTCCGTTTTTCCAAAGGCTTGAGAAGTTAGCCGGTATACATCAAATCAGACAACTCAAAGTGGCACCGTGGGAAAATATTTTTGAATACGTTGAATACGTAATAAATTCTGAAAAAGAAAAAGAAGCAATTATGTCTACATACCATGATGAACAAATTCAAGGAGGTCATACTGGCATTTCTAAAACCTTGGCCAAGGTCAAAAGACATTATTTTTGGAAATGCCAAAAAGCGAAAATAATCACGCATACGAAGACCCCATTAACAGTTACGGAAACACCACAAACAGCTTTCGACAGGGTAATTGTGGACACGATCGGTCCACTACCTAAGTCTGAACCAGGGAATGAATACGCAGTTACTTTAATCTGCGATTTAACAAAATACCTTGTAGCAATACCAATTCAAAATAAAAGTGCAAAAACAATAGCAAAAGCTATATTCGAAGATTTTATTCTGAAGTACGGTCCAATGAAGACGTTCATTACGGACATGGGAACAGAATATAAAAATTCAATAATTGATGATTTATGTAAAAATTTAAATATCAAAAACATAAATTCTACTGCACACCATCACCAGACTGTCGGAACAGTGGAGCGAAGCCACAGAACACTTAACGAGTTCATACGCTCATACATCTCAGTTGATAAAACAGATTGGGATGTATGGCTACAATACTTCGTATACTGCTTTAACACAACACCTTCTATGGCACATAATTATTGTCCATATGAACTAGTTTTTGGGAAAACTCCAAACTTATCAAAACATTTCAATAGCATAGATAGAATAGAACCATTATATAATTTAGAAGATTATGCTAAGGAATCTAAATTTAGATTAGAACAGGCATATAAAAGAGACAGAATATTGCTAGAAACTAATAAACAAAAACAAAAAGATAGATACGACAAAAATAGCTTAGAGTTTGAATTAAAAATAGGAGACCAGGTTTTATTAAAAAATGAAACTGGCCATAAGCTAGACTTTAAATATTCAGGACCATATATAGTAAAGAAGATAGAATATCATAAATATATAAAGATAGATTAAAAATTTTTATAGAACAGATTTTTTAGGATGGCCATTCATAAGAAAAAAAAAGAAATAAAATAACATCAAAATTCTCTTCAAAAAAAAAAAAAAAAAACAAAAAAAAAAAATGTTATTACTTTACTATAATAAAAATATAGGAATACAAATACACAAACATTTTATAATAAATAATAGGAAATAGTCGCATAAATTTTCAATATTTACTATATTAAACAAAAAAAAATAATAATAATAACAAAAAAAAAAAAAAGTTTTACTAATTTGCTAATTTTTATAAACATATATATATATATACACAATAATTAACAAAATAACTCCACAGATTACGTTATTTTTCAAAAGGAGGGAGATGTAGTATGCTCATATATAGGGTACACTCTGTACCGCTTATATCACTGTAACATTGTAGCATTTGTTTATGTCCGAATATTCCCAGCACTTCAAGTGCAAAGCAATTCGACCCACACAACAATGTTATGCACATCCTAAATGCTGAGTCGGCATGTCTCTCTCATACGCGGCCGCTGCTTGCGCCGGCTAAATACATCTACGTATACATTAACATATATAGTCAGATACATAAGCGTTGGCCGCGGCGCTGCTCGTGCAGCTATATGAATTGTAAGTCTTAAGTGAGCATTCTAAAAATGAGTCCCGATCTAAACGGACGGTGCACTCTTTTCTTGTGTTTATAAATAAAGTCTAATATACATACAACCAACTTTACAGGTCCTTTAAGACCATGTCCCGGTCGCCATGAAGTAAAACCTTCCAGATCTCACATTAAAACATCAAGTTCTTTTTGTACTTATTTAATTCTTTATTTGGCGAAGCAGCAAACGTTTAAATGTGTCTGATTCTTACATTATTCTTTTAATTCTAAGAAAGGCTAAGTCTCGTCGCTGCGCTGTCCACAGATGGCGGCAGAGAGACGGCTATGTATATGCTTAAGTATATGGGCTATGCTCTCTTAAGCGGGAGCGCGAGGTATACGCACATGAGGTGTGTAGTCCAAGGCATAGCGATCGGTTCATATTTCGGACAGTTAGGTTTATGACCGGGGCATGTTTGATTATGTAAACACTGCAACAAAGTGTTACAGTGTGTACCCTTTAAATACTCTTGGTACAGTGGGTATTCAATATGTGTGCATACTATATCACCCAGAAAAAAACAGCGTTCCGATTTTGGCGTTGTTAAATATTACAACAGATTTAAGTATTTTGAAATGTTCCATCCAAAAATAAATTAAACCATCAAACCCCGGTCCGATTCCACGCGTTCCCATGTCAGCATTTGTGTTTTGGTTTTGTTAAACATAATGAACGTAGAGGGGGTGGCCGAGTCCTATGGAGGGTCCTGAAAGGTGCACAGGTCCTGTAGTTAAAATGACGAGTCGTAGGTGTTTCGATGGTAGGGGTGTGGGCGCAACCACTTTTATTCGCTATGTAAATCGAACTGACTATTCTAACTTATTCTAATGCTCTTCAGAGCGCAGTGGAGACTTCATGGAGACTTCGTGGTGGGGAAAAGGGAAGCTGCGTGAGAGCGGAGAGCAGATGGGGAGAGCGGAAAGCCGGGAATACCGGGTGCTCCTTCGTGGCCTGAACATTCCGCCCCCCTTGCAATCGCTAGCGTTGCAAAAGAAGATGGCTCCTAAGGTTGGTGGCAGGCGTCGGAAATGATCCACCCAAAAACCGTCTTCTGGGCGACCGGCAGTCCTTCGTCGACCATCAAGAACCCCGACTGGATCACCTTGGGGTACACGACCGCCCCAAGAATGACAGAAATTGTGGCGGGAAGATAGAACCGCTCATTCGCGAGCTGTATGCCCTTAAATTTGGTACGGTCGGCGTCGTTGAGTGTCCGAGTCGGTGTGCGAATGCCCACCTTGGGCTCGACTTTGAACACCACCTCCATCTTGGACTTCCCGGACTGTATCGTCGCGTTGCACACCTTGTCGTCACCAACAATGGTCGTTGGCAACCGAAATGCGGCGGCCCGAGAAGCGTCGATGCAGCTCACTGGTGTGCAAACGTCGATTAAAGCTGCGGTCTCGAAAGTCTTGCTTCCGGTCTTCACCATCACCGAAGCAGTCGGAAGGACGTTGACGCTGTGATGTTGTAGCAGCGATGAAAGCGACGGAGCTGGTGTAGGGAAGGCTGAGCGCTGCCTTGACGCAGGCGTCGGGCGATTTGGCGGATTTTGCCGGCGCGAACGCTGCCCAGAATTAGACCGCTAATGCATATGCAGCAGCGTGTGGTGGTTCCGTTGGCACTTCTTGCATTTTCCACTACGACAGTCAGCTTTCGAGTGGTCGTGGGCAAGACAGTTCGAGCAATACTTGTTTACCAAGACTGCACGAAGCCGCTTCTCAGCGCTCAGCTTCAGAAACCTGCTACACTTCTCGTCCTTTATGACAACCATGTCGCCGACGTGAAGATTCTTCGCGGGGGCCTGCTTGTGGAGTTCTTTAAGGTATTCTTCCTTCCATCGCAGACGAAACTGCTGATGGAGAGCCTTTAGATGCTGCCAGCGGTTGATCATAGACCTGGTGTCCCCTTTGACTTCTGGTTCCACGGTAGACAGGAGAGGTCCTCCAACAAGAAAATGACCTGGTGTCAGGGCCAATAGTTCGGTAGGGTCTTCGGACATAGGGGAGAGTGGCCTGGAATTTAGGCAAGCTTCAATTTTTGCCAGAAGCGCCGAAAGCTCTTCGAAAGTATATTTTCGAGTGGCTGTGGACTTATAGAACAGTGCTTTAAAGCTTTTAACACCAGCTTCCCATAGGCCTCCCATGTGAGGGCTCCCGGAGGTATAAATTGCCAGGTGAGCTGCTGATGACCATAGGCATCTGTCACATACTCTTTTACAGCCTGAAGGAAGTCGCGAGAAAGCAAGGCGGCAGCGCCAACGAAGGTTTTTCCGTTGTCAGACTGGACTTGTCGAGGACACCCTCTCCGGGAAACGAAGCGAGCGAAAGCGGCGAGAAACTTCTCGGTCGTGAGATCAGAGGTAGGCTCTAAGTGGATGGCCTTGGTGGAAAAACAAACGAACACTAACACATATCCTTTTGTTATGAGACATGCTCTTCCGGTATAATTTTTAAATTCGAATGGGCCGGCGAAGTCCATTCCCGTGTACGTAAAGGGTCGGGAGAACGACGCACGGTTTTTCGGCAAAGTGCCCATCAACTGTGTTTGTACCCTTTTCTTGTAGATCACGCATACCTTGCAGGAGTTTACTATTGCCTTTACTAAGTTCTTTAGTTTTGGTATCCAGTATCTTGACCGAATGAGGCGTACCATTAACTGGTTGCCGCCATGGAGGGTTATGCGATGAGTGAACTGGACAAGTAGGCGAGAAAGTGGGCAGCTATATGGAAGGATAACTGGATGCCGTTCATCATATTGAAGGCTGTCGGAGGCCGTCACGCGACCGCACGCTCTTATCAGACCATGTTGATCTATGAACGGGTTCATGCTCAGGATAGAACTTGAAGAAGGCACAGAGCGCTTATCACTTAAGCAGTGATAATCATGGGAGAAGTCTCTGCGAAGTAGTCGTTCCGCGGCGGAAATTTCCGCAGCTAGCAGGTGCTTATCAGAGGGTGTTGCTCGGATTGAACATGCGACCACTTCTCGGCCTTTGGTAATTTTGGTCACCCTATTGGCAACAAAAGTAGTCCACTGGCAAGCTGGCTTGTTTTACCTTGCGAGCACAATGGTGGAGTCTGTCTAGCAGAAGATTTCGGATGTGAGTATTGGCATACTCGGAAGAGCACTTGCTGCCATTTCAGCAAGTAACAAGGCCCCGCAAAGCTCTAATCTGGGAAGCGATACCGTTTTTACCGGCGCAACTCGCGTCTTTGCAGTGAGAAGGTGCACCATAGTCGTATGCCCCACTTCCACTCGTACATAGATCGCAGCACCGTATGCCGTTTGAGACGCGTCACAAAAACCGTGATGCTCGACTCTGAATTCTTGTCGGAAGAAGACCCACCTTGGAATGCGGTTTCGATTTAAGGCAGATTAGCTTTGTAGAAAGCTCTGCCATCTCAGACACAGATCACTTGGAAGTTCGTCGTCCCACCCCAGGTCCTGCAGCCAAATCTCCTGCATGAAGATTTTCGCACGCACTACGAAGGGCGCGAGCCACCCTGCAGGGTCAAACAATTTGGCAATTTGTGACAGAACCTGGCGTTTTGTAAGGGACGATTCATCGGATAGTTCGGGCGGAACAAAGAAATATTCATCAGATGTGGCTTTCCAACGGACACCGAGCGTTTTTGCCGTGCTTTCGGCATCGATTTCCAGAAAATCGGAGCGCAGGAGATGGTCACTCGGAATGTGAGCCAAAATATCCTTATGATTGGACGTCCATTTTCTCAATGGAAACCCAGCGGAGTTGAGGGCACTTTGTAGCTCTTGAATCGAGAGCCGAGCGCCTTCTTCGGGGCCAGCTAGGACATCATCTACATACATAAAATGACGAATGACATCACTCGCTTTAGGATGGCTGTGTTGTACGTCAGTTGCCAGTTGTTGAAGCACGCGAATGGCCAGGTATGGAGCGAAATTGACTCCAAAGGTGACCGTTTTCAACTCGAAGTCTCGGATGTCCCCATCAGGATTACGGAACAATATCCGCTGGAAAGGCGTGAGCTTCGGATCTACCCAGATCTGCCGATACATCTTTTCAATATCGGCGCTAAACACGTATTGAAAATACCGCCACTTTAGGATTTGAATGGTAAGGTCGGACTGTAAGACTGGGCCATCATGAAGAATATCATTTAAAATGGCCCCATTTGCAGAAGGACTGGATGCGTTGAATACTACGCGCAGCTTTGTAGTAGTGCTCTCAGGCTTAAGTACGGCATGATGTGGAAGGTAGTAGCTGGCGAAATCGTGGGTAGGAAAGACCCCTCTCATATGGTTCAGATCCAGATATTCTTGAATCACTGAGTCGTATCGTATCTTTAGTGTTATGTCTCTTTTTAAGCGTTGCTCGTTTCTCAAAAATTGAGATAACGCAAAAGACCTGGAGTACCCTAACCCTGACCCTGGATGTTCCGGGTCGCGAAAAGGTAGGGTTACGACGTATCTGCCGTTCGCATCTCTCGTGGTCGTTCGGAGAAAATTCTCTTCGCAGACGAAATCGGATTCCTTTACCAACTTTATTGGTAGATCCTCAACCTCCCAGAATTTGGTGAGGATTTTATCTAAGCCATTGTCGTACGCTTGGGAAATTTGCGTAGAGAAGGTGGCAATCTGACTCTGGGTGGAAGCGGATACTGGCCCAGTGAGCACCCACCCGAAAATTCTTTCTTGTCCAAGGAGGGAGCCACAGATGTTTGTTTTTGCCCCATTTAGGAGAACCGAAGGCAGATTGTCGGCTCCTATCAGAACATCTATCTGTGCGCTCTCGTAAAACTTCGGATCCGCCAATGGTAAATCGGGAAGATTTCGAAGAAAGTCTTGCGGAATTGGGTAGGAAGGCAGATTCCCTGCCAGTTGAGGAAGGACATAGGCTGACGTCTCTAACTGCAGCATGGGCCTACTTGGAGATCTGATTGTAAAATGACAGAGTTTCTTGGACTGAGCGGACACTGTCTGATTTAAGCCTGAGACTTGGGCTTGGACGACTTGGAAGGGTAATTTGAAAAGATTGAACAGACGCTATGTCACAAATGTTGCTTCGGATCCTGAGTCGATAAGGGCACGAGCTTGGAAATTCGAACCCAGGTGGCAAATATTTATGATGGCTGTCCCCAGCAGAACCGATCTTGCACCTGACGCAAAACAGACTTGCACTCCCGACTGGTCATCGGAAGCGGCTGAGCCTTCTGTCGAAGTTGCTGGTCGTGACCTGGGAACATCAGGCCGACTTGGAGGGCTGGCAAAAGGGTTGCTTCGGTGCAGCAGCGTATGGTGGCGACTGCGGCAGGTGAAGCAGCTGTGGGTGCTTGTGCAGTCCCGAAGCTGGTGCCCTCGGGCAAAGCAGTTCAAGCACAATTGCTTGTTTAGGATATAGGCCCGCTCGTCTACTGTCATTTGGAGGAAACGTGGACAAGTGCGTATAGGGTGGCTTTCCCTTGAGCACAGATCGCAACGTCTCGGTTTCGGAACTATCTTTGTCTCATAAGAATTTATTCTGCTTAAAGATTCGCTAGCGTTCGATGGCGTTCAGTGAGAAAGGTGTTCAGATCAACCCATTTTGGAATTGCGGCTTTATCGGGCAAGGACTGCTCCCATAAGGAAATTATAAGCTTGGGGAGCTTTGACGAACACATAAAGACAAGAATGCAGTCCCAATCCGTAATCAGGATTCCGGACAGTTCCAAGGCGTTCAGACAGCCTTGAATCGTAGTTTGCAGTTCCTTTAGAGCTGCCCTAGATTCTTGGGAAATCGAATGGAGGTTTAAGAGGATTTTAAGCTGGCTATTTACTAGCAATCGCTTGTTGTCGAACCGCTCAGTTAGGTTATCCCAAGCTGAGCGAAAGCCATCGTTGGTGAGAGGGGAATTTGCAATTATGGCATGCGCGTCACCGCTTGTTTTAGCGTTTAAGTGGAACAGCTTTTCCACAGGCGTGAGCCTTGGATTATTTATATATATCGTTGTAAAAAGGTCCCGGAATGTGGGTCAGCGTAGGTAATCGCCTGAGAAAACCTCTGTGTCGCACGGAGGCAGCCGACAGCCAGAGGAGATATAGTTCTGGGCAGGGGCTTGAGCTTGAGCTGGCGGAGCTGTGCCCTGTTGGATTATATCTGTGAGCTGAGCGGCATATCTCTCATACACTGTATAACAGTAGTTATACTTTGACTTGAGAATGGGCAATGTGGATTTGGAGCATGGAAACGCTTGGAGTTTCGTTCCCAGGAGTGTTGGTTCTGCTTTCGAGATCGCTTAGACGATCTGAGACCGCAATGAACTTATTTAACGCTAACTCGTAAGCAGTTGAAGTCATTTTTTGTATGGATCGAGTCACCCTTGAACTGGAAGTAGCGGGTTTAACGTTTGGATTTAATGAACTTGGAGTTTTTGGCGTAGCCGGCTTCACCACGATGCTTGGTGGGCTCTTGGAGCTTTTGGTTGCCAGCTGCGAGAGCGTGGACTTGGTTTTGCTCAAGGGGGAAGCAGATACCTTTTTCTTATCGTCTCCACCGGGCATACTAAGACCAAATAACCGAACGCGAATAGCTGTGGATCTCGCCACACTATGTTTGTGTCAGTTTGGATGAAAAAAATGCGGAATTGTAGGTGTGTGGAACGATTTGAAAAAATAGTATTGCGGAGTTTTTATGGATTAGGGCTTTTTCGGAATGTTGGAATTGGAATTTTTCAATAAACCGGACAAGAAAAAAATATTGATTTTGTGCATAAGCCCCCTGTTTCTTTTTGCACCTCCGCCCATGAAAAATAGTATTTCGTAGTTTTTTATGGACTCGGGCTTTTCCGGAATGTTGGAATTGGAATTGGAATTTTTCAATTAACCAGACGAGAAAAAAAAACAAATATTGATTTTGAGCATGAGCCCCCTGTTCCTTCCTGCACCTCCGCCCATAAATAGCTGAAATCAAATGTTCATATATGTATTTTGGTCAAATAACCATATGTAAGAGGCTGCACTGTAAAATATGTAATTTCGCTCAGAGAAAAATATGTAAGTATGAAGCCTCTGTAAATATGTACACTCGCTCAGAGAAAAATATGTAAGTATGAAGCCTCTGTAAGTATGTACATTCGCTCAGAGAAAAAATATGTAAGTATGAAGCCTCTGTAAATATGTATTTTCGCTCAGAGAATAAAATGTAAGTAGATCAGAGAGTAATATGTAAGTAAAAAATGCGATTGGACAATTTTGTATTTTATTTGCAGCGCCGGCGGGAAAAATGTAAATGTATGGTTGCATGTAATTTTTTACCAGGAGAGGTGAAAAATAGATAATATTTCTTGCCGGCGGGTATGTGTATTGTTTGTAATTGTGATTTTTTTGTTTTGGAGATAAGTGGACTGTAGAATGTATGTAAATGTGAATGTAAAATGTAACTTTGTGCAGCGGAGGCTCTACACAGTGAAACAAAAACGAATGGGGCCAATATTGCCGGAACACTTTAATTGAAAACTGTTATATTTTTTCAAGGTGGCACGCGCAAAAAATTAACACTTTTTGTAATTTAGGAGTTTGTAACTTTATTCGTAGGAATTTTGGAAAATAGCTGGTTGATGTATGAATGATGTACGGCCAACTGGACTTAGAATTTTTGTACATTAATATGCACAAAGGGGAGAACGATTAAGATGGCCGCATACAAATTGCAAGTGGAAAAGTGAAAATTTGAAGTTATTGATTGCCGTAATGTCGGATTGAAATCGGAATTTGATTTGACATGAATATCATCCATCGTCGTAGGTGTTTCGACGAACTGACTATTCTAACTTATTCTAATGCTCTTCAGAGCGCAGTGGAGACTTCATGGAGACTTCGTGGTGGGGAAAAGCGAAGCGCGGAGAGCAGATGGGGAGAGCGGAAGCCGGGAATACCGGGTGCTCCTTCGTGGCCTGAACATTCCGCCCCCCTTGCAATCGCTAGCGTTGCAAAAGAAGATGGCTCCTAAGGTTGGTGGCAGGCGTCGGAAATGATCCACCCAAAAACCGTCTTCTGGGCGACCGGCAGTCCTTCGTACACGACCGCCCCAAGAATGACAGAAATTGTGGCGGGAAGATAGAACCGCTCATTCGCGAGCTGTATGCCCTTAAATTTGGTACGGTCGGCGTCGTTGAGTGTCCGAGTCGGTGTGCGAATGCCCACCTTGGGCTCGACTTTGAACACCACCTCCATCTTGGACGTCCCGGACTGTATCGTCGCGTTGCACACCTTGTCGTCACCAACACTGGTCGTTGGCAACCGAAATGCGGCGGCCCGAGAAGCGTCGATGCAGCTCACTGGTGTGCAAACGTCGATTAAAGCTGCGGTCTCGAAAGTCTTGCTTCCGGTCTTCACCATCACCGAAGCAGTCGGAAGGACGTTGACGCTGTGACGTTGTAGCAGCGATGAAAGCGACGGAGCTGGTGTAGGGAAGGCTGAGCGCTGCCTTGACGCAGGCGTCGGGCGATTTGGCGGATTTTGCCGGCGCGAACGCTGCCCAGAATTAGACCGCTAATGCATATGCAGCAGCGTGTGGTGGTTCCGTTGGCACTTCTTGCATTTTCCACTACGACAGTCAGCTTTCGAGTGGTCGTGGGCAAGACAGTTCGAGCAATACTTGTTTACCAAGACTGCACGAAGCCGCTTCTCAGCGCTCAGCAACCATGTCGCCGACGTGAAGATTCTTCGCGGGGGCCTGCTTGTGGAGTTCTTTAAGGTATTCTTCCTTCCATCGCAGACGAAACTGCTGATGGAGAGCCTTTAGATGCTGCCAGCGGTTGATCATAGACCTGGTGTCCCCTTTGACTTCTGGTTCCACGGTAGACAGGAGAGGTCCTCCAACAAGAAAATGACCTGGTGTCAGGGCCAATAGTTCGGTAGGGTCTTCGGACATAGGGGAGAGTGGCCTGGAATTTAGGCAAGCTTCAATTTTTGCCAGAAGCGCCGAAAGCTCTTCGAAAGTATATTTTCGAGTGGCTGTGGACTTATAGAACAGTGCTTTAAAGCTTTTAACACCAGCTTCCCATAGGCCTCCCATGTGAGGGCTCCCGGAGGTATAAATTGCCAGGTGAGCTGCTGATGACCATAGGCATCTGTCACATACTCTTTTACAGCCTGAAGGAAGTCGCGAGAAAGCAAGGCGGCAGCGCCAACGAAGGTTTTTCCGTTGTCAGACTGGACTTGTCGAGGACACCCTCTCCGGGAAACGAAGCGAGCGAAAGCGGCGAGAAACTTCTCGGTCGTGAGATCAGAGGCAGGCTCTAAGTGGATGGCCTTGGTGGAAAAACAACGAACACTAACACATATCCTTTTGTTATGAGACATGATCTTCCGGTATAATTTTTATTTTTTTGGGTGAACTACGCACGGTTTTTCGGCAAAGTGCCCATCAACTGTGTTTGTACCCTTTTCTTGTAGATCACGCATACCTTGCAGGAGTTTACTATTGCCTTTACTAAGTTCTTTAGTTTTGGTGTCCAGTACCATTAACTGGTTGCCGCCATGGAGGGTTATGCGATGAGTGAACTGGACAAGTAGGCGAGAAAGTGGGCAGCTATATGGAAGGATAACTGGATGCCGTTCATCATATTGAAGGCTGTCGGAGGCCGTCACGCCACCGCACGTTCTTATCAGACCATGTTGATCTATGAACGGGTTCATGCTCAGGATAGAACTTGGAGAAGGCACAGAGCGCTTTTCACTTAAGCAGTGATAATCATGGGAGAAGTCTCTGCGCTGAGTATTCAGAATAAGTAGTCGTTCCGCGGCGGAAATTTCCGCAGCTAGCAGGTGTTTATCTGAGGGTGTAGCTTGTTTTTTGCATCGCTGGATGAAACGATTGACATAAGTGAGAACCCACAGAGCTTTGTCGAACTTAGAAAAACGGTCAAGGAAATCTTCAGACGGAATAGTTGCAACGTGGGACTTAAGGGGACGTTTCACTAGCTCGGTCGCTGGGGAATTTTCGCCCTGACTTGGCCTTTGGCTGCGTGGCTTTTGCAACCAGGCGGGACCATGCCACCAAAGAGGATTGTCGACCAATTCCTGAAGTGCTACCCCTCTACTGGCCAGGTCTGTGGGATTGTGTTCGGATTTAACAGGCGACCACTTCTCGGCCTTTGTAGACTGGGTAATCTTGGTCACCCTATTGGCAACAAAAGTAGTCCACTGGCAAGCTGGCCCCGCAAAGCTCTAATCTGGGAAGCGATGCCGTTTTTACCAGCGCAACTCGCGTCTTTGCCGTGAGAAGGTGCACCATAGTCGTATGCCCCACTTCCACACGTACATAGATCGCAGCACCGTATGCCGTTTGAGACGCGTCACAAAAACCGTGATGCTCGACTCTGAATTCTGGTCGGAAGGCAGAATAGCTTTGTAGAAAGCTCTGCCATCTCAGACACAGATCACTTGGATTTTCGTCGTCCCACCCCAGGTCCTGCAGCCAAATCTCCTGCATGAAGATTTTCGCACGCACTACGAAGGGCGCGAGCCACCCTGCAGGGTCAAACAATTTGGCAATTTGTGACAGAACCTGGCGTTTTGTAAGGGACGATTCATCGGATAGTTCGGGCGGAACAAAGAAATATTCATCAGATGTGGCTTTCCAACGGACACCGAGCGTTTTTGCCGTGCTTTCGGCATCGATTTCCAGAAAATCGGAGCGCAGGAGATGGTCACTCGGAATGTGAGCCAAAATATCCTTATGATTGGACGTCCATTTTCTCAATGGAAACCCAGCGGAGTTGAGGGCACTTTGTAGCTCTTGAAACGAGAGCTGAGCGTCTTCTTTAGAGTCGGCGCCAGCTAGGACATCATCTACATACATAAATGACGAATGACATCACTCGCTTTAGGATGGCTGTGTTGTACGTCAGTTGCCAGTTGTTGAAGCACGCGAATGGCCAGGTACGGAGCGCAATTGACTCCAAAGGTGACCGTTTTCAACTCGAACTCTCGGATGTCCCCATCAGGATTACGGAACAATATCCGCTGGAAAGGCGTGTGCTTCGGATCTACCCAGATCTGCCGATACATCTTTTCAATATCGCCGCTAAACACGTATTGAAAATACCGCCACTTTAGGATTTGAATGGTAAGGTCGGACTGTAAGACTGGGCCAGCATGAAGGATATCATTTAAACTGGCCCCATTCGCAGAAGGACTGGATGCGTTGAATACTACGCGCAGCTTTGTAGTAGTGCTCTCAGGCTTAAGTACGGCATGATGTGGAAGGTAGTAGCTGGCGAAATCGTGGGTAGGAAAGACCTCTCTCATATGGTTCAGATCCAGATATTCTTGAATCACTGAGTCGTATCGTATCTTTAGTGGAATGTCTCTTTTTAAGCGTTGCTCGTTTCTCAAAAATTTAGATAACGCAAAAGACCTGGAGTACCCTAACCCTGACCCTGGATTTTCCGGGTCGCGAAAAGGTAGGGTTACGACGTATCTGCCGTTCGCATCTCTCGTGGTCGTTCGGAGAAAATTTTCTTCGCAGACGGAATCGGATTCCTTTACCAACTTTATTGGTAGAATCTCCACCTCCCATAATTTGGTGAGGATTTTATCTAAGCCATTGTCGTACGCTTGGGAAATTTGCGTAGAGAAGGTGGCAACCTGACTCTGGGTGGAAGCGGATACTGGCCCAGTGAGCACCCACCCGAAAATGGTTTCTTGTCCAAGGAGGGAGCCACAGATGTTTGTTTTTGTCCCATTTAGGAGAACCGAAGGCAGAATTTCGGCTCCTATCAGAACATCTATCTTTGCGCTCTCGTAAAACTTCGGATCCGCCAATGGTAAATCGGGAAGATTTCGAAGAAAGTCTTGCGGAATTGGGTAGGAAGGCAGATTCCCTGCCAGTTGAGGAAGGACATAGGCTGACGTCTCTAACTGCAGCGCGGGCCTACTTGGAGATCTGATTGTAAAATGACAGAGCTTCTTGGACTGAGCGGACACTGTCTGATTTAAGCCTGAGACTTGGGCTTGGACGACTTGGAAGGGTAATTTGAGAAGATTGAACAGACGCACGAGCTTGGAAATTCGAACCCAGGTGGCAAATATTTATGATGGCTGTCCCCAGCAGAACCGATCTGACGCAAAACCGACTTGCACTCCCGACTGGTCATCGGGAGCGGCTGAGCCTTCTGTCGAAGTTGCTGGTCGTGACCTGGGAACATCAGGCCGACTTGGAGGGCTGGCAAAAGGGTTGCATCGGTGCAGCAGCGTATTGTGGCGACTGCGGCAGGTGAAGCAGCTGTGGGTGCTTGTGCAGTCCCGAAGCTGGTGCCCTCGGGCAAAGCAGTTCAAGGACAATTGCTTGTTTCGGATATAGGCGGCCCGCTCGTCTACTGCCATTTGGAGGAAACGTGGACAAGTGCGTATAGGGTGGCTTTCCCTTGAGCACAGATCGCAACGTCTCGGTTTCGGAACTATCTTTGTCTCATAAGAATTTATTCTGCTTAAAGATTCGCTAGCGTTCGATGGCGTTCAGTGAGAAAGGTGTTCAGGTCAACCCATTTTGGAATTGCGGCTTTATCGTGCAAGGACTGCTCCCATAAGGAAATTATAAGCTTGGGGAGCTTTGACGAACACATAAAGACAAGAATGCAGTCCCAATCCGTAATCAGGATTCCGGACAGTTCCAAGGCGTTCAGACAGCCTTGAATCGTAGTTTGCAGTTCCTTTAGAGCTGCACCAGATTCTTGCGAAATCGACTGGAGGTTGAAGAGGATTTTAAGCTGGCTATTTACTAGCAATCGCTTGTTGTCGAACCGCTCAGTTAGGTTATCCCAAGCTAAGCGAAAGCCATCGTTGGTAAGAGGGGAATTTGCGATTATGGCATGCGCGTCACCGCTCGTTTTAGCGTTTAAGTGGAACAGCTTTTCCTCAGGCGTGAGCCTTGGATTATTTATATATATCGCTGTAAAAAGGTCCCGGAAAGTGGGCCAGCGTAGGTAATCGCCTGAGAAAACCTCTGTGTCGCACGGAGGCAGCCGACAGCCAGAGGAGATATAGTTCTGGGCAGGGGCTTGAGCTTGAGCTGGCGGAGCTGTGCCCTGTTGGATTATATCTGTGAGCTGAGCGGCATATCTCTCATACACTGTATAACAGTAGTTATACTTAAATTTAAGTATTTAAATCGGTTTATACAAAAATAAATTAAAAGAACAAACAGCGTTCCGCTATTATATGATTTAAACTATCCAAGCACACACATATTTTGTTGTTCCAACAGCTGTTACGAAGCGAGTCGTCACTGCCCACCCAAAAGGCAGAACCCAGTAAATCTTTAAGTTCCTCTATTTAGACCAGCCGTCCATCCAGAACAAGAAGCGAGAAGTCCTTAACTTCTCTAAAATCCGTGAGAACTTCTGCGTCACGCCACAGTCCACAAGCATGCATGCATTTGTTCATTGGCCGACATTACGAGATTTTTTTTTCGTCATCAATGTCCAGAATCCTGGGCTTTCGGTCGTCAAAAAGCCGTTCCACCTCAACTTAAAAACGAGTGGTGAAGAAAAATCCATCGTTGTCCATCAACAGCCAGTTTAATCTTCTCTTTGTTTCCCAAGAATATGGGAAATCCCTAAAGCATCTGGAGAGCACAGTCCAAGGGTGTTTCGTCTTTTTGTGCTCCTCGAGGCTGCCGAAATTGACGCTGTCTCTGTGGGAGCAGTCTCTTCTTCAACCATCCAAGAAGTTATTAAGAGAACTGTCAAGAGAGGAATCGTTAAAAGCGCCTACCGACGACAGATTACTGGATGGGAGGATTGTATCGGAGACCAAGGATGCCGGGATTCAGGCACTAGAACGAGTTTCTCGTATAGTTAAGTGCTGGAAATGCGACGAAGAATTCGACGTATGGGAGAGCAATCTTTTGCTACGGAAGTGGTGAGAAAAATGTCTATAATGTGCATTTTGCCAAAAACGCACGGAAAACTACATACGGGATTCATCCGGGGGAACCCTCGAGTATCCGTCGGCATTCAAGGAGCAAATATTAGTCGTAATGGAACGGATTTGGCCGCTGAAGAATATAAGAAAATAACCTCAGGGGTCAAAACAACAGACGAAAAGTCTCACCCAGTGACGGGAAAGCTTCAGATAAATCTTACCTATAAGGGGCAAGAGCGGCCCATGACTTTGTATTATATTCCTTCGATATGGAATCAATTGTTTTATGAATATACTTCTGGAAAGCTTTTAACATGGCTCTAGGACTCATCTCCGCTATAAAACTGAAGAACGGAACAAACAAGGATGTTGAAGAAGTATATCCCTTAAACGTAGACCGATTTCGCTACTGAAGGTCTGGAAAAACTTCGTTGATTAAGCATGACATTGATTTGGGCTGTGCTAACCCAATCAATCAACGGTTCTATCCCATTTCGCCAGCGGTCGATCGGTTAATGTTCCAAGTAGTAAAGCGCATGTTGAACTTGGGAGAAATAGAGCAATAGTGGCTAAGCCTGGAATGGTTAGATTGTGTCTCGATGTTAGGTAAATAAATAAATGTACAAGAATGGAATATTCGCAAGATTACCCAGAGATATTAAAGCTTTTACATTGCCGGGACAACCATTTTTCCAGTTCACGGTAATGCCTTTTGGCCTATGCAATGGCCCCTAAACAATGAGTCCACTAATGGATAAACTTATACCCTGCTTATTCGGATACCTCGATGATTTTAATATTTTAAAGACTTAATTCTGCTTAACACAATTTTCTTATTTGGGATAACATTTTTCCAGTTCACGGTAATGCCTTTTGGCCTATGCAATGGCCCCTAAACAATGAGTCCACTAATGGATAAACTTATACCCTGCTTATTCGGATACCTCGATGATTTTAATATTTTAAAGACTTAATTCTGCTTAACACAATTTTCTTATTTGGGATACTTGCTTTAACGGAGACATCGGGAAGGATCCAGCGAAGGTTAGTGCTATATATAGGTGGCGAGTTACAAAACCTTTAATACAAACTAGAAGAATCATGGGAGTTATTAGTTGGTATTGAAGGTTTATTCGTAATTTCGCGGACATCACCTATCCGATTACCGAATTACTGTCGACCAGGAAGAAGTTTAACTGGAACCCCGAAGCTCAGGTAACGTTTTAAAATTTGAAAGATTTTTTTTAACTAAAGCACACTAAAACGCCAATTGTGATAACGGACCATGCGAGCCTAGTTTGGTTAATGCGACAACGAGATTTGAGATGGCAATAAAGCTACAGGGTTAAAACTTTACCGTCAGCCATCGCAGAGGAAAATATTTCATTGTTCAGGGCGCGTTATATCGTTTCTATTGAACATCAAAAACATTCAAGCAGTTGTGAAATTCGTTTTTGGCGCATCCAAGGAATGAGGCAAGAAACTGACATAAAAGGCGATTGAACAGCGAGTACCATTCTGGAGGCAGAGTAAAGACTTTGTGGATAACGTCAACAAGCAAGAGGCAGGATCGTTGGCGGTGGTCATCTGGACAAAGTGCAAGGCGTGGAGCAGGTACTGTAGCAAACGGATCGCGTCAGGAGTAGGCGAAGAAACGGGCTTCAGCAGGCTGGTCAAAGCGAAAGAAGGAAGCGACATTGTGCACGAAAAGGCATCGGCTGTCAGAGGCCGGGTAAATCTGGAAAAGTGTTTGGAAGTGACGGGAAGAACATTCTGGAGGAGAAGTGGTGACGGGAAGACCATTCTGGAGCAGTATTGGTGACGCCGAGATTATTTTTGAAGCAGTATACGTGATTCCGCCAATATTCTGAATCAGTATTAGTGATGTAGCCAATATTGTGAAGCAGTATTGGTGACGACTAGAACATTTGGATCAGTATTAGTGACTCGGCGAGAAGGCATTTCTGGTAAGGCAGCGGTACAAATTGAAAGCTGTATTGCTGGGCTGGCGAAAGAAAACGGTTGAAGAAATATTGGTCAGTAATTAGGAATCTAGTTAAAACAAAGGGGCATGAGGATTATTACATCGCCAATCAAATATTGTTTAAAAACCCAGGCAGAAAGTTGATTTTACTTCCATCTCAAATGGAGACTGAGATTGTACAGATTGCTCTTAAGCAAGGTCATACTTCGACAAAGAAAACATAGGAGCTGGCGGAGAAATCCTATTTCATTCCAAAGTTGAGGGATAAAGTAGCTAAAGTTGTAGGCAGCTGTGTGGAGTGCATCTTGGTTAACGCGAAATCCGGAAAACAGGAAGGATATCTAAATTCTCTTGCGGGGTGTATGGAGCTGTCAACTTGTCTTGTACTGTTGGCATGTTTCAAAGCGTCATATGCATTGTTGTATGTCTCTCTGCATCCCTTGCCAGTAGTAAGATGTCATTACCCGGTGCTTCGATTTTCTAATCCCTAGGTGGCCTGCTGTTGCTATGGTTTTCTCGTAGTACTCGTTTCCTTTGGTTCTTTGCCACGCATAGTTTCCACGGTTTCGTATCCTCGTCTGCGGCCCATGACGGTATGTTTTCCTTCTATTATCGCGTAATCTGGCCATGTTTCTGGATCTTTTTCTGGTTGCCTTTGCGATAGCGTACCTCGAATGAGTATGCCCGCATTGCCAATGCCCATCTGGCAATTCGTTCTGAAGGCTCTCGATCGAGCTTGGTGGTCAGCGATGACGACCAGGTACATCCTCATTTTCTGGATGCCCCAGTATATAGCCAGGCACTCTTTTTCGGTGGCCGAGTAATTTTGTTATGTTTATGTAAGTTTCCGACTGGCGTATGAAATAACGTGTTCGCCGTTTTCATACTCTTGGGTCAGTACTGCTCCCAGTCGGCAGTTACTGGCGTCCGTCTAAAGGTCAAAGGTTCTTCCAAAGTCAGGCCAAGTCAGTAGGGCTTTCTTTAATTTTTTGGTCGCATCTTCTGTCTCTTCTGTCTTTTCGGTCCATTTGAACTTTGTTTCCTTCTTAACCAGGTTGTATACCGGTTGTGCCAGTTCCGTGAAGTTAAGGACAAATCGTCTGTTCCCCTAGGAAGCTTTGTCGTCTGTGGACTTGGCATGTTGAGGATCACGGATATATTTTCTAGATCGGTGTGTATGCCTCTTGCGCTGACAACGTTCCCTTAATATTTTAGTTCTTCTTAAAGAAGTGGTATTTCTCTTGTAGTTTCTCCAGAATAAGCTTTGGATTCCCAAAAAAAATGACGAGGCAGGTGATTCAGAGGGCTCATGAAGACATATATAGTGCACGTGGCGGAATGAACAAAACGGTAGAACTGATTCGACGAAAATTCATTTGGCACGGAATGGTGTCAGAAATGTAGGAATCAGAAACAAACCAGAAGAGCAATAAGAGAGACCCACGAAGTGGACGTCGTGGACTGACACCACAGACAGAGATCGCTAGTGTATGGGTGAGGGTAACAGATTCAGGAAAGAAAAACTCTTATAAAGTCACTCGATGCAGAAATCTCAAGCTCAACTCTGTGATATTTCGTTGCAGACAGTTATGAACTAAAACAAGAAAGACAACAAATTTGCAGAGAAGGCAGCGTGAGTGGAAACGAGACAGCAAGTTTTCGCAACATTCGAGCAGTTGTGAAATTCGTTTTTTGCGCATCCAAGGAAGGAGGCAAGAAACCGACATAGAAGGCGATTGAACAGCGAGTACCATTCTGGAGGCAGCGTAAAGACTTTGTGGTGAACGTCAACAAGCAAGAGGCAGGATCGTTGGAAGTGGTCACCTGGACAGAGTGGAAGGCGTGGAGCAGATACTGTAGCAAGCGGAAGTTGTGGGTCAGGAGTAGGCGAAGAAACGGGCTTCAGGAGGCTGGTCAAAGCGAAAGAAGGAAGCGACATTGTGCACGAAAAGGCATCGGCTCTCAGAGGCCGGGTAAATCTGGAAAAGTGTTTCGAAGTGACGGGAAGAACATTCTGGAGTAAAAGTGGTGACGGGAAGAAAATTCTGGAGCAGTATTGGTGACGCCGAGAATATTTTTGAAGCAGTATAAGTGATAATAAGTGATCCCGCCAATATTCTGAATCAGTATTAGTGATGCAGCCAATATTGTGAAGCAGTATTGGTGACGACTAGAACATTTGGATCAGTATTGGTGACACGCCGAAAAGACATTTTTGGTGAGGCAGCGAGACGAATCCAAAGCTGTATTAGTGACACGGCGAGAAGACATTTCTGGTGAGGCAGCGGTACAAATTCAAAGCTGTGTTACTGGGGTGGCGAAAGAAAACGGTTGAAGAAATATTGGTGAGTGACAGAGAAAACATCGAGATGCTTTCCAGAGAACTGGAGAGCAGCACTGACCAATTTAGTTTGGAGAGGAGGAAATAATTTGAAATTTAACAGAATGCCTGCCTGCAGTCGGACTGCTGTGTCAACAGCTCAAGAACATTTGACCTTCATTTCACATTAACGTAGAGTAAGGTAAAGTAAAGTTCACAGTTTGAAAGTCCAGTATATATAAAAGAACTTAATTTTGCAGTGTAGGCGGATTTGAAAAACATTTTTGTATTGTATAAGCACTATATTTTATATCCTTATATTCTATAATTATAGTTAAGTAAAAATGAACAGGCAAGAGATTTTGGCACTGCTCGTGGCAAAATTGCGCGCAAAGTTGTCAGAGCTAGGTATTAGAAGAACCGAAATAAAATACGTATTGCAAAACAAACTACTTGATGGATCGTTTGCATCAGTGAATTCAGACAATTACCAGGCAGGTGCAGGTGCCGGAAATGGTGCGCATAGGGAAAAGCGAATTGTAAGCGAACAGAACAGTCAAATTGGAAATGCGAACACAGGTAGATAGTGGTTTACATTAAAGGATGTAGAAGGGAGTGTGTCACTGTTTTCAGGAACTGGTTCACCTGACATTAATCAGTGGATCGAAGAACTTGAACAGTGTGCACTTAAAATTAAATGGAGTCAGTTGCAGGTGTTTATATATGTACTTGTACGCGTTAATTGAATTGGCAAAGCCAATTGATTTAGGCGATGAAAGCTTGATCGATTACTTTGTCGACGGTATTCCAGACTCTAAGGGAAACAAGCCAAGAAGCAAAAGGAGCTGAAAGTTCAAATCGAGGCATATCAGAAAAGGCGAGGATCGGTGAAGCACGTCAAGCATGACGTCGAGGAGGTGCTAAACTGTTTAGACAGGCAGGCCATAATAATAATAATATTTGGAAATACCTAGGATCGTGTCAGATCGGGGTGCAGCTTTCACATCGCACTTATTCAAGGAATACTGCCAAAATTGTCAAGGATGAGCCTAGGAAATCCAGGAAATTGGTACAAACACGTGGGTAGAGTGCAACAGCTAATAAACAATATCGAGCCTAGGAGCACAAAGGTAGCGCCGTTTAAGTTGCTAACAGGTGTGGACATGCGTGTAGTTGACATTGCAGAACTACAGGTGCAATGAACAGGAGAAGCGTGAACAGATACGCAAACAAGCCAGGGACAACATTCAAGTTTTAGAAAAGGAGAACAGAAAACTTTCTGATTCAAAAAGGAAAGAGGAAAAGCTATACAAAGTCAATGACTAAGTTGCGATTAAGCGTACTCAGTACGGAGTTCCGGAGACAATATTAAGCGAAAATGGTTCCCAGGTTAAGGACGTTGAGTTTAATGCCTGGTTGTCCTCCTGGGGAATCAAGTATATTCGCCACAAGCCATTGCTTCAAAACGCGTCAATCGCTCGATCATTGCCGGAATAAGAGCGTACCTTAAAGAGGACCATTGAGAACGGGATAAACAAATTGAAGCGATCAGCTGCGCCTAGCGGAACTCGTACCACCTAAGTATTGGATGTTCACCATATCATGCCAAGTTCGGATTTGATATGATTATCCACGGATCCGATTTTCATCTTTTGAAACAATTGAAGTTACTCGGCGAACCCCTAAACGCGTTGGCAAAAAATGATGATTGATGATGATGTTATGCAGTTACAAGAGAAACCGCCTAGGACAAATATGACTCCCACGGGAGAACAGCAAGCAAAATTCTATAATTTGCGTACTCGATCAGTCTTTTTTAAAGTAGGACAAGAATTATTTATCAAAAATTTTGGTCAAAGTAACTTTGCCAAAAATATCAGGGCAAAACTTAATTCCCAGTGGTTAACATGCAGAGTCCAAGAAAACTACAAGGAACCTATCATGCTTAGGACTTTCGGCAGTAACTGCCTTTTCTCAGATTAATTCTCAGAAGCAAGTTCTTGCATTAATCTGTCGTTGTAGTGGTTTAAGTAAAAAACCATCTGTAAAATGGGAGGTTAATTAATTGTCTTACTTAAGCTAGGTAAATTACTTAAGTAAGTAGGAGGCAAGTTTCGGGAAGGGTAGGCGTTTGAACACCGAGTTTTAATTGCAGATGCGATTTGCTACCGTCGTGTAATTTAAAAAAAAATGTAAAAAATCCATTCTTAAAAGTTTATACCCATATATGAGAAAATAAAACCGTTCGATTTGTTTAACGAAGACGTTATGCTACTAGTTTTTAGATTAACCCTGCCTGTAGAACAGTACCGTCTAGTACAACAACTGCAACGAAACATGAATCCAAAAAATCGGGAAGCGTTATTGTATGCCGAAATACGATCGGTAGCTCATTTAAGACAGCTTGTGCAACGACGGGAACAATTTTATGGCGAAGAAGCTATTAAGAGAACTGGCAAGATGGGAATTGTTTTGCTACGTGTATGGCGAGAAAAATATCTACAAGCCACAATGTGCATTTTGCAAAAAACGCACGGAAAACTACAAACGAGGTACATCCAGGGGGAAACCCTCGAGTGGCCCCCAACTAACCTTGTCTCGGAATAAAGTTTACGTCTCGCGGTCTTTAGGGAAAAACTTCGTTGATTTAGCATGACGTTGATGTGAAAGAAAAGATGCTTAGCCGCTTCCAAACATTGATGGAATACTTGCAAGATTACCCAAAGCAAACCTCATTACCAAAATTGATCTTAAAGACGCCTATTGGAAAATCCCACAGAGAGATTACAGCTTTTACAGTGCCGGGACAACCATTTTTCCAGTTCACGGTATTGCCTCTTGAAGATTTGCTTATTCGATGATTTGATGCCTAGCAGCTCTGGAAGCAATTGATCGGTTTCGATGTTACAGGAGTTACAGGAGTTCGAATTAATAACGTACTATGCGAGCATCGTTTGGTTAATGCGACGAGATTTGAGATGGACACTGAAGTTACAGGGTTATAACTTTACCGTTATCTCGTTTCAATTCACCATCAGAACAAATAATGGCTTTGGAAAAAGGTTGACTTAAGTGCAGAAAAATTCAAAGATCAGGCGTTCCAGACGTGGAAAAATACAATAATTCAAATCAATCAGCAATATCCAAATCTTAAAGTGGAGAATTAGCTCATAAATATACGTCCTAAGTCTCAAGAGTTCTAGGAAGCTTTGGATTCCCAAAAAAAAGACGAGGCAGGTGATTGAGACATGAATTGTGCACATGGCGGAATGAACAAAACGGTAGAACAGATTTTAGTTAAAACCGTCTGTAAAATGGGTAGGATATTAATTGTCTTACTTAAGTTAGGTAAATTATTTAAGTAAGTAGGAGGCAAGTTTCGGGAAGGATAGGCGCTTAAACACCGAGTAAAACTAGCTTTAATTGCTGATGTGAAGAGTTTTAGGAAGCGTGGAAGCTTTGGATTCTCAAACAAATGACGAGGCAGGTGATTCAGCGGGCTCATGAAGACATAAATTGTACACATGGCGGAATGAACAAAACGGTAGAACTGGAAATACGTGACTATATACGCTAGTGCGAGATTTGCAAAATGTCAAAATCTACAAATGCAGTATTAAAACCACCCAAAAATAACCTATTGTTTTCTGTCAGATGACTTCAGCGCTTATGCGTCGACATCTTAGGACCGTATCCATGAAGCAAACACGGAAATGCAGGGCTGCTAATTTTATTAAATCTTTTTACTATTTTACTAAATACCACTGGATATGCCCTTTGCGTCCTTTGCGGCCAAAAAGATACAGGAATATCTGCAGAGTCAAATGCTCTTCATGTACGGAGTTGAGAAAGGACAAAGCGCGTCCTAGCAGTGACTTAAAAGGAACAGGCACCCAGATTAAAAACGCTTCGTAGTCTACTGATAGAGGCTGAAAATATTATAAACAGTAGACCTCTTCCACATGTTCCTGTTACACTTACCCCAAATTACTTTCTGCTCGGAACATTAAATCTACGCCTACCCCATGAGATACAAATAATTACTGCCATCGGAAACAGTTGCGTGTTGCTCAACAGTTGAACGATGTTTTTTTGGCGACTTTGGATAAGAGAGTACCTTCCAACCCTAACGAGACGCACAAAGTGGTTTAAGCCAATTCAAATCGGAGATTTAGATTTAATTTGTGACGAAAATCAATCCAGAGGAGTCTTGAAGTAGGGTCTTGTTACTTAAACATTCAAGGCAAAAGATGGTCAAATCAGAATCGCTGAGGTGCAGACAGAGGTGTAGTGAAGCGTTTCATTTCTTAACTAGCAATTCTTGACGTTTTAGGTAAAAAAAACCGAAGCGTTTTACGGTGAGCGGAATGTTGCTGGAGAAAAAATAATTTGAAAACAACCGCCTTGTTCCGAATGCGTTACACTATTGTGACCCAGTATTTCAATTTTAGCTCATGTTTAACAAGAACGGTCCGACTAAAAAGATTATACGTAAAAATATAACCCCAATTTCGACAGTTTTGCTTATTAACATAACCACCTAAGTGGAAATAAGCCTCATCAGAAACCACGATTTTTCGGTAAAAATGTGTTTAAAAATTGGGTCGACCGAATGGGCTACTGTATAGCCAGCCGAGGCAGTCACATGAACGAAGTCTTGTTTTATACATAAAGCGCAATTTTGAAACTATCCAACAAAAAAAAAATTTTTTTGAAAAATATTTACTCGTTTTTTTTATAGCGATTTTATACTATCACATCAAATGCCAGATAATATTTGATCCCTTAGGTCTGGGGTTCCAATAAAAATTTCAGACTTTTACAAGCAAGAGGGGCCTATATTCTAAAGATTTTCAAACTCTAGTAATTTCTTCGACAGTTTACATGAAAGTATCACCTAATATCAGAAATTTCGCTTTAATACGTGTTTTAGTTCCTTTAAAATACTGCTATATAAACTAATCAAGCCAAAGAAAATTAGACCAAAAACAACAACAACAAATTTAATGTGGAGAGCGCATGCGCAGCGTCCCGGTTGTCCCTATTTTGACAATAGCCACTTTTACTAACAGTTTATATAAACGAAACGAGTTTTTTCACTTACCTCTTGACAAATATTTAATTTTAAATTGAAAAGTTCACTCAATTTCACTGAAACTATAAATGGTATGGCCTCAACTCAAGAGCCTGGTCATATCAAAACCGTCCGCGAATGCAAAAATGCAGAAGCACCCGCGAGTTTAGATGCGTTTAAAAAAAATCTCCCTGCCCCTTTAGCTGCGAATCTTCTTCTCACAGCAACACCAACTAGTTCGCATCGAAAAAGGATAATTATAAGTGGAACTCAGAGCATGTGCTGCCGCAAAGTCGCGCTGGGCAGCTAGCGGCTCAAATCCTAAGCAAATGAAACGCCTGATGCTGAAAGACGCGGGGAAAACAACGAATAGAGCGGGAATGTTGTGAAAAGCGTGGCAACTTTCTAAAGCAAACTGACTGACAGTTTTTAAATTCTCACTCTTTGCAAGATTTTTTATTAGTACCCTAAAGTGGTGCTCACTGCTCACGTCACCATGAAGGTTTAATACTAGTTTGTATTAATAAAACAAAACAAGAACTTGTAACTGCAGTTGAAACGGCGGATTTATTTATGAAAATGAACTTTATGTCGACGACGATAAGAAGTGGCCTTGATGGAGTTCAATTGATCACTTACTTTTAATCTTCAAACAATTTATCTTCGAACCTATATTAAGCTAAATGGAGAGAAACGAGACGAATTCGGAAGAGCGAATAAAAACTTTATTGGCCTCGCTCTCGCCTTACTTGAAATTCCAAATAAAAGCGCCAAGTGCGCTTCCAAAAGTAATCTTCATTTACGCTGACTTAAGCATTTGACGCTGAAAATCACTTACTTTTGGTTCAGAAACTCGGTATGTTAGGGCTGAAGTACTTTTTGGAGTTTTTTTGCATTTTTTCGCAATATGTTTTTATTGTTTTTGAGTTATAAATGGTTAAAAAGTGATTTTTTTTTCTCCGTAGAGTACCGACTTTAGGGTTTTAAGCTCTTAAAAAAAGCTAGATAAAGAAAATCGGTTCACTTCTTTTTTTTAATGCTCTACTCCATTTTGAAAAACTTTGTTCTGAGAAAAAGCCGTTTAAAGTTTTGCGGTCCAGAAAAAAGGTACTTTGTTTAAACTTTGCCTGAATTTTCTTGAAGTTTTTTTATCGATCAAGAAAATAAAAAAAATTGATTTTTTGAATCTTCCCCTTAAATTTGAGTCACGCAAATTTAATTCCGTGTGTACAGATGTATTCATGTACACACAATGAATATGATCATCAAAATTTTTAACAGAAATAGAGATGGATACAATTCCCTTACTCATAGAAAATTAAAAAAGTGTCTTGAGGAAAGTGAATATGGTCATCTAATAATGCATACCGAAGTCAGATGGATCAGCAAGGGAAAAGGTCTAGAGAGGTTTTTTGAGTTATGGAAGGAAGTGCAGAGTTTATGGGTATTGAAAATCCCGATTTGGTCAGCGAAATTAAATCATAAAAATTTAATGTTACTTTAGCATTTTTGGCATGAATCAACTTAATGTTTCGCTACAAGGTCAAAATAAATGTGTTTTTGATTTGTTGTTCATCGAGGGTTTCATTAAAAAAAATGCATATTTTTATTTTTGATTTAAAATTATAAAGAATGTTTTGTTTTCCTTGCCCCTCATCGAGGGTTTCATTTAAAACAAGAAAAAAGCAAGCTTCGGCAACCCGAAGTTCATATACCCTTGCAGCTATAAGAAAGAATATTTCGTTTTCCTTGCCTAAAGAAAATATTTAATGATTTAAACACTTTATTTTTTGACTTTGTTATATTTGAAATAAAAATTTGAAAACAGATTAAAAGATTTTGAAAAAGTAAAGCGAAAACTTGAAATTTTTTATACAACAATGACATGCATCATTTACAACCAAACTCCTGAATTTCAAATGGAGCTTCGTGGTTTGCAACGCAAGCTTTCAAAAGCTGGACACAGTTACTTATGGCACCAGTGTTGTCAATTTAGCTATCATTTTTCAATTGGAAATTGCGAGATTATTTTATACTAGTGGGCTATTTTCAAAATCAAGCTCTCGTAATTTTATTTTTTTAAAAAACCTTTGACTACTTTATGTATTTTTATTAGGGCTCGCAAATAGTAGTTGACCGTTTTTTTCATTTAAGGTCTATGCTCGAACGTAACCGAAAACCGAAGCGAGTGAGCCGTAGAACCGTTCTACAATATTAAAAGAATCGTCGTTTGAATCCATAAAAGGCCAAATAAAATATGATTTATTTCAGTAAAGTTGGTTTTGCGAAAGTAACCAATATAAGCTGGTTCTATTTTTGGACCTGTCAATAATGAAACCGGTGCTTCTAAAGTAACCTCAAGTGTAGGGTGATAAGAGTCTTCCTGATTAGAGAGCGTTTCTATTCTAGACTTTTTTATTTATTGATTTATAGTTAACAATGAATTGCTAACTTACACATATATGCTAAAAATATATATAACTTAAAACTAACTAAATATTATATGATTCAAGAAAAGCATAAATGTTAAATGATATCCGATCAATAGAATTTTCGAAAGATATTGCAGGGTATACTGCATTCTAATTGGAACAAAGCACCCGAAAGGGCTCATGAAGGGCAAAGTTGGATCTACAAATTGGCAAGTGAATAGGTCGAAAAGTACGATTAAATCTTGAGGGAACTGTGATGTTAATATAGCTTAGGAGGAGGCCAGAATTCAGCTCACCTATGAGAAGCTAATGCAAAAAATTACTCCGCTGCACACTCTACGATGTTTTAAAGACTTTAGATCAATTAACATTAACCTTGAAGAGTGGTGGCAAACGCCTCACCGGGTCCCAATTCAGCTTTCGGAGAGCAAATAATAAAAATTGCTTTTGGACTGACTCGATTAATTTTTGTTGATCAATGTATTGAGGGCTCCAAACACATGAGCAGAATTCCAAAATGGGGCGAACCATGGAAATGTAAAGAGTCTTTGTTGTAAACGGGTCGTCAAACTCTTTGGCCCAACGTTTTGTGAAGGCTAAAACACCCTTAGCTTTACCAATGATGACAGAAATATGGTTTTTGAAACATAACTTGCTATCAAATAGGACACCAAGATCAGTTACTTGCGCAATACGTTCTAAAGTAGAATTTCCAAGATGGTAAGAGTGTATGTGGGCTGTAGTCCGGTAAAAGGACATACATTTGTATTTAGTGTGATTAAGAAGCAACAAATTGTCGAACACCATAATTGTAATTGATCAATGTCCGATTGTAGGCGAAGGTATGACATTTGGTCAGAGAATGATAGGCAAATTTTTACATCGTCCGCGTACATTAGAGTAGAGGCAAATGACACTACTTTTGGAAGATCATTAATAAAAGTACGAAAAGTAGTGGCCCCAGATGACTACCTTGGGGGACACCAGAAAAAGCATTTACGACGGAGGAAAGTTGATTATTGAAGAGAACGCGTTGAGTTCTGTTTGAAAGATAGGCAGAAATCCAGTTAAGTAAATTAGGTGGAAAACCAAGAAGAGATAGTTTATGAAGGAGAAGGCTATGGCTTACTGAATCAAATGCCTTGCTGAAGTCAGTAAAAATAACGTCAGTTTGGCATTTATTTAGGAAACTACGGTGGATGAGAGTAGAAAATTCGAGAAGATTAGTAGTGGTCGACCGTTGTTTTACAAAGCCATGCTGTGCGGAGAGATGATGGAGGCACACATATGTTGAAGTTGACAAGTGACCAGCTGTTAAAAAAGCTTAGGTATGGCAGAAAGTTTGGCTATACCTTGAGCCTTTTTTATGAATTGGGATAATAAAAGATTCATTCCAAATTCTCGGGAACTCTGAAGATAATAAAGATAAGTTAAATAGAAAAGTGATTGGCCAAGACAGAGCTTCGGCACAGTTTCTTAGAACACAGCTGGGGATGTTATCAGGGCCCGCGGTATAGGACGTTTCCAGCGACAGAAGTGCTTTAAGAACATCGCTAACTTCAAATCGAGGAACAAAAATATTATTGATGCAGGGCAGATCATATGGGTAGGGAGTGGAAAAGGATTGAAGAGAGAAGGTTGACTGAAAAAAGTTTGCAAAAAGATTAGAAATGTCTAAAGATGATGATTCAGTTCGGTTGTGTAAATACATAGTTGAAGGAAACGCATTTGATTTTCTTTTGAAGTTTACAAAGGAGTAAAAACTTTTCGGATTATTACGAATGTTATCTCTACATTGAGCGATGTAGCATTCATAACAAAGTTTAGAGGTATTAAAGAACAGGACGCGGCTCGTGACATAATTGGAAAAATCCACTGCAGAATTGGATTTTAAGTATTTTTTATACAGCCTCGATTTTTTATTTTTGAGGTAAGACAAGTGCCTATTGAACCATGGGGACTTAGAAGAGTCACCGATACCTCGGGAACGAAAAGATTTAATGACGACTGCAGTTTCTATGTCATTACATGCTTTTAAGAAGGACCAATCGATAGCACTCAGATGCTGGTGTAAACCAACAAAATTGGCATTGCGGAAACATTTTACGCGTAAGGCCGCCTTAGTCTGAATTTCTGCAACGATCTCAACATTCAACAACAGGGTTGGATGATAGGGGTCTTCAGGCAGAGAAAAGGGAGGGCTTCTGAGGACATTAGCTAGAGTGTCGTTATTAACAAATACTAAGTCGAGAAGTCTATCTTTACAAAGATTATCTGGCCCAGAGACAAGTCCGTCAGGCCGTCGATAAAGTCATGCTGGCTTTCGGCAAAAAGAAGATTGGAGTCCAGTGAAGAGACCCAAGACACGTTAGATATGTTAAAATCTCCCATTATAATCAGGCGGTCCTCATCGGCAATAGAAGAGGATACTAATTGAATGGCAGACAAGTGCATTAAATAGAGAGAAGTATCAGATCTAGGAGGAATGTAAGAGCAAGTTATGTAAATATTAATGTTATTGATATTAATTTTAACTGCAACGAATTCAATGGAAAGAGGGTTTTTAAAAGGAAAAATCTCCGATGAAAGTGAGTACTCATGTACTAAAGTATTTACTGGCCAAAGTGTAGAATCAAGTGCCTTAGAGAAATAAGAATCAGTGATACGAATTTTAAAAGAAGAAATATTGCGCTTTTGCTTAAAAATGAACTTATGTACAGAAATAGCGTTGTCCGGGGCCTGCAGTTTCTCACAGAGGAAGATCCTAACATCCTCGGCAGTGGCTTCGGGATTAAGTCTCGTCACGAATATTGATTTTTGAATAACCCCTCTCAAAGGAATCCCAGAGACATCAGAAGTCGCCTCGCTATTCCTTGGACGGTTACTTCTCAGAACACCACTTAAAGGGACATTAGTGCATCTAGGAGCCACAAGGCTTGGGCCAGGCATATCGTTGGAGAAGAAAACAGCACCAGATGTAGAAGCGGATGCAGGAGCAGAGTTTGTAGCAACAGAAGCCAGATGTAGTCCATGAGAGGCCATGTTTTCTTCCGGTAGAACATTACCAAGTGATTCCGTAGCCAATGAGGCACGCAAGGGAACAGAAGAAGGTCCACAAGGAGTAGTGTGAGCCAGTGGCAGAGATGGTGTTAAGTAGTTCGGCGAAAGGTCCTTATTATTAGTATTAGTTGGCGTCGAGATGGATGGTAAATCATGAACAGGAAGTTGAGGATTTTTCTATTCGGTGACTCGCTAAGAATCTTAAGTCCAAGAAACTGAGATTCCACTGCCAGGAATTTGTCATTCATAGCATTGAAGAGTTTACGAACTTCAGCAAATCCAGTCCTAGTTTGCCTCATGAAAGTACGCATTTCATCCTTCATCTTGCTGCAAGACGTGCATGACCAGGTAAAACCAACTCGTTTGGAGATTAAATCCCCAAAACGGCCGTTGAAGCCAGCTCCAGCACACTTTACATGCGAACAGTTATCACATAACCAGCAGATTATACTCGAATTTATTAGCAGTGCAAGCGATGGTCATTTTGGTTAATTATCAGATCACTGTGCACAGAAGAAGAGGGGAGCGCGGTTGTAGTATATGAGCATCCGTATCAGCCTTGAGCGTGAGCGAGAAATGTTGGTCAACAGCTGCAAGCGTTGAACAGCAGAGCAGCAGCAGGGCAGAGAGCGTGTGAGCGGTGAAGAGCTGCAACAGCGGTACAGAGAGAGGTCGGATGTGAGCGTTGAGCAACCGATCGAAACAAGTGCAACGAATGCAACTTCGTGTAAATGTACGCGGAGAGCACAAAGAGCGTAGTGTCACTAACAGCACCAAACTTTAGGATTAGCGGTAAACACTGAACCAAGCAGAGCAATAAGAAAAATAGTCAATTGGTAGCTTGTTTTAATTTAAATGACGGTTTACATTAACTTTTAATGTCTATCTGTAATACGTATTTATGTAGGTTGTAGGGTTACTGGCAAGACAACTGAGCTAGGTAAAATACGTAAAACACCGGAAGAACACAGTGTGAAAGAGGAGCGTTGAATTACACGTCCGATTAGATGAAAGTCTCTGCGCCGATTGACTTTATTCAAGGAGTGTCGAATTGAGTTCAAATGTTTCAGTGACAGCTCAACAAGGCCGTGCACCAGCTTTTGAGGTACAGTGGGTACAAACACATTTGAGTCAGGTGGTGACATCCAGGAAATGACTGGCAAAAGTCGGCCACAACAATACAATGGTCCTTACTGAATGAGCTGAATTTGAGCCAAGTGCTGCAGGTATACATCAACATCAGTCTGGGGTGGAATATATTTTTCAGTCAGACACAGAGGAATTAGAATTAGTAAAAACAATCACATCAGCATCAAAAGCAGTGAACTGAGCAGTTTACTGAGTTTGCCAATAAACTACGAACATTCTGATAGTGCAGGGAAAATTAATTGATTAGTTTTTTGGAGCATTGGTCGAAGGCGTTTGAGGTCCGGGAACCCGAGAAATTACGTACTCGTGAACAACAGAATTTTCCGCCCAGATTGAAATATCGATGACCCAATCTATATGTACGTCAATCCAATCTCAAAAGAAGATGTCTCACGTCTTTGCTTAAGGGCAGCAGGCTCTGGATCAACTAAATTGTTTGGGCAGAATTGAATTTATCGCGAAGCTCGCGAAATCCAGATGATAGGGCTTGAAAAACTAAGTATCTAAGTATCTAACGATTACATGTCGACTTTGATGTGCCTGTAGCACAGGCACGTCCAGCTTAGGCCATCCCGTTGTCTTAGCTTGTCAACGATGTGACCACTTGTGCGCCCGAACTCAAAACAGCATACCAAAGGCTTACGGGATTTAACTTAATCATATTGTTGTGATCGCAGGAAGCAGCACAGCATGAACACATCAGGAATATTAGACAAAACCGATATACAAAATATACCAATTTAAACCAATGCTAAGGCCTAGTTGAAAGCTTTTTGTCCAAGCTGTTGCTCAGTAGTAAACGTACGAAGAGCAATTACTTTTTTTAAAACTTTTTACCTTTAGCTTTACGGTGCTTCAACTGGGATGTAAATTTTATATTGCCTTCTTATTTTAGTAGATTTTCCCTAAATTTAAATTTCCGAGAAACTCTACACTCTTTACAGCACATTCCTTTGGTCTCATCTTTCCATTTAGAAGCACCACAAAATATACATTTGTTTTTCATGGCGCCTACTTTAATGACCTATAATCAATATATATGAATTTTCATTTATCGTATTAGGGCTATTTTGTTTTTGCCTTGGTTTTAAATAATGCTCTTTTTAAGGGTCAGAGTGAAATTTTTGTTCTGCTAACTCGAACTGCTTTGCTCTGGTAAAAAGCTTTTTCTTCTTTCGTGTCTTTTGGTAATTAGATGAAATATATTTGAAAATTTAGGTAAACATCATTGTGACCACTACAGCGCAGTTATTTTAAAGAACTACCTTCTGCTCCAGATATTGCTATACAATTTAAAAAAACTTCAACAAAATAGGATACAAATCACATATAGCTTGAATTTCGGCAGGTGACCCATATGTGTGAGCCTCAATCTTATTAATTTCATTTTAAAAACAAGGGATTTCCAAGAATTGCGCATTTTTAAGGAAAAAAGATTCCATTACTCAACTAAGTATTGCACTATAGACTGGCGAATAATGCCAGAAAAATCTTTATTTTCAAGTAATTGACACGAAATCGCACTGAAAAATCATACTCCATCCCCAGTTAGAGGAACAATTAGGTGAGGCTCCAAAGCACCACTTATGTTTAATAGCTCAGTGTTTATAAAAAAACGCTGTTAAGAAACACAACGTAAAATCTTCAATTATCTTTTCTAAAAATATTTTCAAAAAATATTTCAACCAAACTATTGCAACTATGTACTATTAAAAATTAAAAACTAACTTTTTTTTATTTTTTAAATACATTTGCAACATCTAAAAATTTGCCTTAATTCACTGGTTAACTGAATCCAGAGGGCAACAAGGACTTAATCCAAATTAAAAAAAAAAATAGCAAATTATTCTACTTTTAAATCAAAACTAAAATGTCAAAAAAATTTTTTTTTAAAAAACATTGCAAGTTTTTTAAAACCAAATTTAGAAAAAATTAAATATAAAAAAGCAGTATAGTTCATATATTGCAGTCAATATCAACAAATCAAAATCGAATCAATTAAACAATGAATTAACATTTCAATCTTCAGTTCAGCAAATTTTATAATTAATTTTAAGAGGTTTAGCAAATGCGTTTAAATATTAAAACAATAATAATAGTGCAACAACAAAATCAAAAAGTAGTTATTACTACCTTCAATTAATATTACAATCTGCGATTCAGCTAATTTTTTTATTTTTAAGAGACCCGCAAGACATTGAAAATCAAAATCCAACAGTCGGGGTAAAAATGTTTAAAGGGTTCAAGGTGTTAGTGGTGATAAAAAAAAACTTTCAGTTGTTCCCCATAGGAAATAATTATTTGTTTCTCAATTTACCCAATAAACCTCATTTGATGATGTTATTGAATTTATTCAAGAAAAAAAAACCATCTCTAAACATTACAGTTGAACAATTTAAATTTTAACACGCTCGTTCAAATAAATGTTTCTTCAGAAGCTTTAAATGTTCTAAATAATTAATGAATTTGTTCCTAACAGACAAAGAAATAATAATCGGCCTACGATTTTTGAGTTTGTTTCAAAAAACTGAAATGTAAGAGGACTTAATATGAAGTTACCTAGGCTGAACGCTGACACCTCTGCCTTTAATTACATATTTAGTCCAAAGAATTCCAACTCCGAAGTGTTTCCAAACAACTTTTACAGTTATAGAAGTGATCACGTTTCTCGTAGGGGAACTGGGGTGCTTTTTTCTGTTAACTCCAGTTTTACATTGGATTACCTGTTTTACAGCCTGATTACCTGTTCTGTTCGTATTTCCCTCAGATCTGACATTATAATTTATGAACATCATTTGTCTACCATTTAATCTGTTGTATCTCAACTTTCCGACAGGAATCATTTTATTGTTTTGGGAGATTTTAATCTCCCAGATATAACATTGTACTGACTCACTTGTTTGCACGTCTTTGTCCGATCATGACTTTGTTGATGGACTCTTAGAAATATCGTTACAACAAATTAGCTTTATCCGTAAATAAGCAAATTAGATCTTTTATTTGTATTGCATCCGTCTGAGGTCGTTGTATCTAGAATTAACCCGCTGGATTTTTCTATTCGGTGACTCGCTAAGAATCTTAAGTCCAAGAAACTGAGATTCCACTGCCAGGAATTTGTCATTCATAGCATTGAAGAGTTTACGAACTTCAGCAAATCCAGTCCTAGTTTGCCTCATGAAAGTACGCATTTCATCCTTCATCTTGCTGCAAGACGTGCATGACCAGGTAAAACCAACTCGTTTGGAGATTAAATCCCCAAAACGGCCGTTGAAGCCAGCTCCAGCACACTTTACATGCGAACAGTTATCACATAACCAGCAGATTATACTCGAATTTATTAGCAGTGCAAGCGATGGTCATTTGGTTAATTATCAGATCACTGTGCACAGAAGAAGAGGGAGCGCGGTTGTAGTATATGAGCATCCGTATCAGCCTTGAGCGTGAGCGAGAAATGTTGGTCAACAGCTGCAAGCGTTGAACAGCAGAGCAGCAGCAGGGCAGAGAGCGTGTGAGCGGTGAAGAGCTGCAACAGCGGTACAGAGAGAGGTCGGATGTGAGCGTTGAGCAACCGATCGAAACAAGTGCAACGAATGCAACTTCGTGTAAATGTACGCGGAGAGCACAAAGAGCGTAGTGTCACTAACAGCACCAAACTTTAGGATTAGCGGTAAACACTGAACCAAGCAGAGCAATAAGAAAAATAGTCAATTGGTAGCTTGTTTTAATTTAAATGACGGTTTACATTAACTTTTAATGTCTATCTGTAATACGTATTTATGTAGGTTGTAGGGTTACTGGCAAGACAACTGAGCTAGGTAAAATACGTAAAACACCGGAAGAACACAGTGTGAAAGAGGAGCGTTGAATTACACGTCCGATTAGATGAAAGTCTCTGCGCCGATTGACTTTATTCAAGGAGTGTCGAATTGAGTTCAAATGTTTCAGTGACAGCTCAACAAGGCCGTGCACCAGCTTTTGAGGTACAGTGGGTACAAACACATTTGAGTCAGGTGGTGACATCCAGGAAATGACTGGCAAAAGTCGGCCACAACAATACAATGGTCCTTACTGAATGAGCTGAATTTGAGCCAAGTGCTGCAGGTATACATCAACATCAGTCTGGGGTGGAATATATTTTTCAGTCAGACACAGAGGAATTAGAATTAGTAAAAACAATCACATCAGCATCAAAAGCAGTGAACTGAGCAGTTTACTGAGTTTGCCAATAAACTACGAACATTCTGATAGTGCAGGGAAAATTAATTGATTAGTTTTTTGGAGCATTGGTCGAAGGCGTTTGAGGTCCGGGAACCCGAGAAATTACGTACTCGTGAACAACAGAATTTTCCGCCCAGATTGAAATATCGATGACCCAATCTATATGTACGTCAATCCAATCTCAAAAGAAGATGTCTCACGTCTTTGCTTAAGGGCAGCAGGCTCTGGATCAACTAAATTGTTTGGGCAGAATTGAATTTATCGCGAAGCTCGCGAAATCCAGATGATAGGGCTTGAAAAACTAAGTATCTAAGTATCTAACGATTACATGTCGACTTTGATGTGCCTGTAGCACAGGCACGTCCAGCTTAGGCCATCCCGTTGTCTTAGCTTGTCAACGATGTGACCACTTGTGCGCCCGAACTCAAAACAGCATACCAAAGGCTTACGGGATTTAACTTAATCATATTGTTGTGATCGCAGGAAGCAGCACAGCATGAACACATCAGGAATATTAGACAAAACCGATATACAAAATATACCAATTTAAACCAATGCTAAGGCCTAGTTGAAAGCTTTTTGTCCAAGCTGTTGCTCAGTAGTAAACGTACGAAGAGCAATTACTTTTTTTAAAACTTTTTACCTTTAGCTTTACGGTGCTTCAACTGGGATGTAAATTTTATATTGCCTTCTTATTTTAGTAGATTTTCCCTAAATTTAAATTTCCGAGAAACTCTACACTCTTTACAGCACATTCCTTTGGTCTCATCTTTCCATTTAGAAGCACCACAAAATATACATTTGTTTTTCATGGCGCCTACTTTAATGACCTATAATCAATATATATGAATTTTCATTTATCGTATTAGGGCTATTTTGTTTTTGCCTTGGTTTTAAATAATGCTCTTTTTAAGGGTCAGAGTGAAATTTTTGTTCTGCTAACTCGAACTGCTTTGCTCTGGTAAAAAGCTTTTTCTTCTTTCGTGTCTTTTGGTAATTAGATGAAATATATTTTGAAAATTTAGGTAAACATCATTGTGACCACTACAGCGCAGTTATTTTAAAGAACTACCTTCTGCTCCAGATATTGCTATACAATTTAAAAAAACTTCAACAAAAATAGGATACAAATCACATATAGCTTGAATTTCGGCAGGTGACCCATATGTGTGAGCCTCAATCTTATTAATTTCATTTTAAAAACAAGGGATTTCCAAGAATTGCGCATTTTTAAGGAAAAAGATTCCATTACTCAACTAAGTATTGCACTATAGACTGGCGAATAATGCCAGAAAAATCTTTATTTTCAAGTAATTGACACGAAATCGCACTGAAAAATCATACTCCATCCCCAGTTAGAGGAACAATTAGGTGAGGCTCCAAAGCACCACTTATGTTTAATAGCTCAGTGTTTATAAAAAAACGCTGTTAAGAAACACAACGTAAAATCTTCAATTATCTTTTCTAAAAATATTTTCAAAAAAATATTTCAACCAAACTATTGCAACTATGTACTATTAAAAATTAAAAACTAACTTTTTTTTATTTTTTAAATACATTTGCAACATCTAAAAATTTGCCTTAATTCACTGGTTAACTGAATCCAGAGGGCAACAAGGACTTAATCCAAATTAAAAAAAAAAATAGCAAATTATTCTACTTTTAAATCAAAACTAAAATGTCAAAAAAATTTTTTTTTAAAAAAACATTGCAAGTTTTTTAAAACCAAATTTAGAAAAAATTAAATATAAAAAAGCAGTATAGTTCATATATTGCAGTCAATATCAACAAATCAAAATCGAATCAATTAAACAATGAATTAACATTTCAATCTTCAGTTCAGCAAATTTTATAATTAATTTTAAGAGGTTTAGCAAATGCGTTTAAATATTAAAACAATAATAATAGTGCAACAACAAAATCAAAAAGTAGTTATTACTACCTTCAATTAATATTACAATCTGCGATTCAGCTAATTTTTTTATTTTTAAGAGACCCGCAAGACATTGAAAATCAAAATCCAACAGTCGGGGTAAAAATGTTTAAAGGGTTCAAGGTGTTAGTGGTGATAAAAAAAACTTTCAGTTGTTCCCCATAGGAAATAATTATTTGTTTCTCAATTTACCCAATAAACCTCATTTGATGATGTTATTGAATTTATTCAAGAAAAAAAACCATCTCTAAACATTACAGTTGAACAATTTAAATTTTAACACGCTCGTTCAAAATAAATGTTTCTTCAGAAGCTTTAAATGTTCTAAATAATTAATGAATTTGTTCCTAACAGACAAAGAAATAATAATCGGCCTACGATTTTTGAGTTTGTTTCAAAAAACTGAAATGTAAGAGGACTTAATATGAAGTTACCTAGGCTGAACGCTGACACCTCTGCCTTTAATTACATATTTAGTCCAAAGAATTCCAACTCCGAAGTGTTTCCAAACAACTTTTACAGTTATAGAAGTGATCACGTTTCTCGTAGGGGAACTGGGGTGCTTTTTTCTGTTAACTCCAGTTTTACATTGGATTACCTGTTTTACAGCCTGATTACCTGTTCTGTTCGTATTTCCCTCAGATCTGACATTATAATTTATGAACATCATTTGTCTACCATTTAATCTGTTGTATCTCAACTTTCCGACAGGAATCATTTATTGTTTTGGGAGATTTTAATCTCCCAGATATAACATTGTACTGACTCACTTGTTTGCACGTCTTTGTCCGATCATGACTTTGTTGATGGACTCTTAGAAATATCGTTACAACAAATTAGCTTTATCCGTAAATAAGCAAATTAGATCTTTTATTTGTATTGCATCCGTCTGAGGTCGTTGTATCTAGAATTAACCCGCTGGTTGCCCCAGAAATAGAGGAACATCCCACAATAGAGTTGATAATAGAGTTGAAAATTTCCATGCCCTGCCCTGATACCTAATACCATTTAGTTTCTCGAACTAAAACGAAATGCTGCCGTAAATGTGACTTTAATCAGCTTAGATACTTTGTTTCCGAATACAACTGTACAAACTCATACAATTGCATAGATATTATTGTATAGCTTAATAAACAAGTTTTTTAATGAATGCATTCCTGACAGGCTTCCTTCAAGACATAACAGAACGCCGCGTTTACACAAGAGCTTGACAGACTCGGGCATTCTAATATTCTGTTAACTTGGATTTCAAGTAATTTGATTGGAAGAACTCAGAAAATTATTTTAAAAAACGCAGTTTCCAATATGATTAACGTAACATCTGGTGCCTCAGGCTAGTCATTTGGGTCCATTTCTATTTACTTTATTCATCAAAGATCTTCCTTCTGTCAGAACACATTCTCAAGTATTAATGTATGCTGATGATGTTCAGCTTTGTTTTTCCTATAATAATTTGCAATCGGGTTTCGGTTAACAGTCTGGTATTGATTGTTTTCAGAGATGGTGTCATCTAACCTTTGAGATCTGAATTGCATTACATTTAAACTTAATGACTTTTTATAGGGGTACGCCTTCACTTATAAGCTATTATCTTCATAATATGCCACTGGCAATATTATCTTCTTCTTGACCCAAAACTAAAATTCGACTGTCACGTAAAGTCAACTGTTAGCAAGGCTATGAGTGTTCTTGGGTTTGTTAAGCGATGGTCGAAAGAATTTGACGATCTTTATACAACTAATAGCCTGATTCCATTGTCGCATTAAATGTGCCTGATTCTATTAACGCACTAGCATTTATCTAATGATACTCCGTCATGTGAGTGGCAGGAAAAGCTTATCTGGGTTGTTTACTTTTGAATTTTACGGATATCTTTAATGCCCAACAGGACATCCATAATGTGACCGAGGCATTTACCCAATTGGACGTCAAGGAAAGGGAGCTGATGGTGTTGCTTTACGGGTTTGCAAATGAGAGCACTACAGTTTCTTAAAAAAAAGCAAGGATCCTCGCATATGTGGGAGTTATTTCCTGCCAGAGATCCAGCAGTGATGTATTGTGGTGCTGCGACCAGGATTTGTTGCGTGTGCTTTTGCTTTAAGTCGTTTGTATGCAAACTAGATTTTACAAAAAAAAAAAAAAAAAAAAATCAAAACGTGATATTGACTCCATAGTATTTTTAATGAGCTTAACTTTTTTTTTTAACATAAAAGTTAAACAATAATAATAATAATTTATTTTCAAAAAAGGACCTGGTTTTCGGTGGTATAACAAAGGACATAATTGCATACTTTCCACCCGAAATCGGTTTGGATCAAATAATGCACAAAAAAGGCACAAAGGACCTTGGAGCTCCCAACAGCGCTTTTCAGAGTGCATTATTAGTGAACAAAATCCTCCGATTTCTACGCAGCTCTGTGAATTTTTTGCAATAAATTTGTAAAACATTTTTCCAACTAAAAATTAAAAAAAAAAATTTTATTCTTGTTTTCCATTTGTCTTTGCCGGCCTTGCCTCCACTGCACGTCAAGTTAAAGCTGCCCCTTATCATGGCTGCGTTGCCAAAATTCGAACCTCTTTGTAATTGAGACAGAAAAAACAGTCAGCTATGGCAAGGAATTTTCAAGGTCGTGCAGAGGACGTGGTCTAAGGGTTACCTCTGTTAGGTCCAAGGTATCTAGGTCGCCGAAATTTGACTCCGAACGGGGTCTGGAAACTTCTTTTGAAGATTCGGTTCGAAGGTCTAGACCGCGACCTCCTGCCTTTGCCATTAAGGGTATTACCAATGTCCATGGTGACACTTACAGAGTTGTTCAAATTGTTTTGCTGAATAATAGTACAGCATTTACCAAAATGATCCATCATTCTGAATCGTAGTCAACGGCCTTCACTAATTAACGGATACTGTGCGGACTTTGCCCGAATGAATAGTTATCAGAGTAAGATGGTGATGTCATCAAGCATTAATTTGCTCAGGAAGGGACGCTAGCTTACAGATAGGTCGCATAATCGTTCCTTTTTTCACCTTAATCTCGGCCACTCTGACTTGTCTATCACCTCCGAAATGCGTGTTGATAATGCGACCAAGGATCCATTTCTGGGGAGGTGTATTATGCTCGTGGATTGTAACCAGTTGACCAATGTGAGTGTTGGCTTCGGGTTTCAGCCATTCGGATCGCGACACTTCAGTGAAGACAGTATCGCCCCCCTTGCTCCCAGAAGGGCTGCTTCAAGTACATTGCGCGCTGCCACCGCAAGATAGGATGGCCTACTCTCGTCAATTGTAGGCTCTGGTACGGACATTAAAGAGGATTCGATTCAGATGCGCTGGACTAAGCGCTTCTCCATCGCTTGGATCTTCGGAAAAGGGTGTCATTGGTCTTGAATTGAAGATCGCCTCCGCCTCTATTGTAATCGTTTGTAGTTCGTCACAGTGTTTTGAGTTTTTGATCATTTAATTATTCATTAACTTCACTGCGGTCTCCCACAAACCGTCAAAGTGGGGCGCACTCGGTGGGATGAACTTAAACCCGACTTACACGTTGCTGGAGAAGTTCTGCACCATTGATGCGTTGGCTTCTTCAAAAAGCTTCTGCTTTGATATAGTGCACCGACAAAGTTAGTCGCATTGTCACAATAAATGATTAGTGGAACGCCTCTCCCACTGACGAAGCGTCTTAAACAAAGAACAAAGTTGTTAGTAGACAGATCGGAAATGAGTTTTGTATTGATTGCTTTGATAAAAAGCAAATAAACAAGGCCATGTATGTTTAATATGGCACTTTGCTTCGAATGCGGTATGGTGTGGCAAATGGTCCACATAGATCGACTTCAGTTACAAAAAAAAGGTCGTCGTGAGTGAAACCGATCAACTGAAAGTAATCACATTATTTTATCCATTAAGCGAGGCTAATAATGGTAACAGAGTGTGCAGCGACGTGCAACCTTTCTAACTTTCTCTAGCGTTTACAATCCAAGCCTGGAGCCGCAGGATTCCAATTGGCGCCTTTTGTCCATCGTGTCCATTCGATAGTCGCTATTAGGAACGGATTTAATTTTTAAAATTCAGGTTTAAAAATCTTGTTTGGTTTGAGGTGCTGAATTTCCTTCACAAAGATCTTCTGCTGAATGTGTGATACGATGTGCTTGAACGCATCTTCCAATTACATCGAATAAATTTGTTGATCACGTAATCTAATAAATCGTTTTCGCTACCACGATCTGTACATGTGACGACTGTATATTTTCGCAGCTCCAAATCTTCTTCGGATTCCCGAGAATTTGGCGACGATTGGGGCCATCGGGATGCATCTTGAAGTAAGAAGCCTGGTGCACTAAACTATATAGTAACGTTTGCTAGGACGCTGAGCAGCCTCTTGATACTATGACCGCGGAATTGTCCATGCCAGGAACGTGCCCCTATTTACCTTCGAAGTTGTTGATTGCATTTCAGACGAAACAGTTTACACTTTGCAACGATTTAAATTCTCCATTGGAGTAGGTGCGTAAATATAAACAACAGTCAAAAGCTTGCTGCAATGGTGACGAGTTTATAAATCTTTGAATTTTTATAGATTAAAGAGTGGATCGTCCCAATTTTAGTGGTGCATCCATAACTCTTGAACCAATATTTTGCAACGAATAACGACTGGTGACACGAGCCCTAGCAAGTCGTATAGGTGAGCCACAATTATAACGATACTCCGCTTGGTGGGTACCTTATACCTAAGCAGAAAACATCTAGTTTGCCCTATGTCTTCGTAAAATCAGCCTTACAATTCAATTCTTGGACATCTGCTCGTTAAATGGCCGGTCCGCAAACAATTAATGCAAAGAGCAGATTGCTTGATGTAATTAAATTTATCTTGCCAGTCTAGCGAACCAAATGAAATCGGAAGCAGAACACATCTTACAACCACTCTGTGACCTTAGGACTCTCATCAGATGATCGTGTAAGGTTGCTCTCTAAGTATTGATAGTGACGGCTTAAACTGCAGTAACAGTTGAATTCTGATCGTACGATAATTTTGAGTCTGCACCAATTTTAAATAAAACGAGATTAATTTGTATTGCGTTCATACCGTCTGCTTCTTTTCCTAAAAACAACAACGATTCACGCAGCGCGGACACGGTATCTTTTCATTGTTTGAATGTCAAATAAACTAGAAATGTGCTCTATGAAAATTAAATACTTTTTATCGTAGCGCTCCTTTAACTACGATAACGCATTTGGATAATTGATTTCAGACACCTGAATGGGAGCTACGACACTCAGAGCGGCGTTAGACAAACAGCTAAGCAAGTAGTTGAATTTGTCAACAGTTGATAAAAAGACGTCGTCGTTTACTATGCCAGTAAAAGCACTGACAAACTTTATTTAATCCCCGTACTTCCCGTCGAATTTAGGCAACTTCACAGATGGTAACCGATTGTGATGCCCTGTTGCAATAGCTTGCATCTTCTGGCCGGTCCTTCTTAGTCGCCCCAGTACGTGAGTGTACCAGTTATTGAGTGAAACAATGCCTTATTCGAATATGATGGCAATGCGAGAGTAACTCAGATTTGGCTCATTTGATTGCAGACCAGCTGCACAAGAATGTCTGTGCATGGCCACATTGGAATGGCCAACAGCGGTTGCAAATTGTGAGTCAAAATTACGGTGTTTTCGTCCTTTTTCTGCCGTTGTTCCTTCGCTGGCGAAACTGTACTTGCGCCGGTTATGTGGCGAAAACCCCTGTAGGTCTGAAGACAGTTAGCCACGACGATCCAGTTGCGATGATCCCTGTGATCCGACGATGCTTTTGAAGATCCAACGATGTGGAAAAAGTGCACTGAGAATATGCCGATGAAGTGCAAGGTGTGCCGAAAATACAACGAATGTATTCTGGCGGTCTATCGATGCGGTGATCAATTTCTCCCCGATTGCAGAGAAAATGATACTATGTGGAAACAGGAATTATGTTGGGACTTGCCAAATGCAGAGTCCTGTCACAGTCGCCAAAAATGTTCGTACTCCGGCCAAATGTAGAGTTTTCAGAGTAAAACGTCCGAGTAGTTTCGATGTCTAATATGCACTGGTTTTCTTTTTCAAATTGGATATTACAAAGAGCGATGGGTACAAGTGTGTGTGCTCCATGTATACGCGTGCGTAGGGCGAATTCAAATGGTAACATATGATTACATAGGTGGCTATTCAAGTAGTACAGGCTGGCAATGAATTCAAATTTTTGAACAGCCTTAAACAACGTTATTTATCAAACAAAGTAAATGAAACAAATGAAATGAAACGAACAGATAATAAAGACACCAAGATTAATATAGCCGCCGGTGGTTATGTGGTCCGTGAAAGTCTATAACATTAAATATCTGGCCTGTCAGTCGGTCACAATTGTCCCTCCAGTGAGTCGTAATAACGTCGCCAGATGCTACAATTGTCAATTATTTAGACACACTAAAGCCTTTTGTTTCCGGCCTCAAAATGTGCGATATTTGCTTCATCTTAGGAACTATTTTTCTACATAAATTGCGGTTGCAACCATAGTGCAGGTTGCGCAATTGCGCAAGACTGGAACTTCCAAAGAGCCACAAATAAGTAAATTTTTACCTGCCCCAAATCCTGGGGTCCACTCCGGCTCTACACTCCAACCAGGAGAATTCTAAATATGCCAGCCCTCCGCATTCTCAACAACCTCACCACAGCCCTCCCCACCTAATGTCAGTTTTAATATTCTTATCTCACGATCGACCAGGAGATGAAAATTCTTATAAACCAGTTTACCGGCAACTCGCCTGCTAATACGTCTAGGAATATGAGTTATGTCTAATATCGATATCCGTATGTCGGAACATCGAGTTCCTCAATGAATTCTGCGGCGTTGCGAGCCGTGCGCTTTCTCGGCTGTGACATTTCGTAACCTTTCGTAACCGCACCTCGATCGAGACTGTCCGATCTATCCATCAGAACTCCCTTTTATACAGCTCAAATTGGTCAACATCCTCTTGTTCACATACTTTGCCAAATACCATATGGCCGTCTCTTTTACTCGTACCATGTCACACCGAGACTGCACATAACAGAAATCCGTTAGGCTCAACGCAACACTTACACACAGAAACTCATATAAAGAAAGGAATGCGAAGGGAGGAATAAAAAGCAACGAGTGGCATTCATAACAAATTCTAAGTAAAAGTGTATTTCCAAGTAAGTCAGCATTTCATGTTAATTCTTATTTTAAAAGCATAATACCACGAAAACAAAACTAAAGATCCGACACGGCCATCCTGATATTCACACGTCCTCGTGTGTTACAAACTTTAAAGAAAATACTAAGAGTAATTAGAAGGTACCGCTCAATAGGAAACGATCATCAAAATAATAAAACGTATTAATACGTCGCTCGTTGTTACTTTTTCCAATAGTTACTAGTTAATTAGATTATTCGTTTGCGAAGAGCCTTTACTAGAAATCGATTCCCAAAGATTTTAATACCATCTACAACAAACACACCACTCAGGTTTCCACCACTAATTAGGCGCCTCACCATAGCCAGGTGAATACATGACCATGTACCTACGGCAACCTAGTGGCTAGAGTTGATCTTAGTGTATGATTGTATAGAATTTCGCATTGAAGTCCATCAATGCCACATCTTAGTTAGAATCCTCTAACTGACTCTCGACGTCGCCTTCCACGTCGCTTGCTTCATTGGAATCCACCAATAAGCTATCATCATTTTTTATTCTCTCATTACATACATCTAACTCTCTGGGAATCTCTTCAATAGGCATTTTTTTTAAAGCTTCGTGCGCGTATTTATACGTTCGTTTATTAGTTAGTGATTTTAGAACACAGCGGTCACCTTCAAGTAACTCTGACATTAAAATTGGGCCTTTAAACCTACTATCTAATTTGGTCTGATGCCTCTCTTCGTTTTTAAGCAAAATATAATCACCAATTCTAAAACTTTTATCTTTACATTTGTTTTTATCAAATCTTTTCTTTTCATATTTACCATTATTTTCCATATTTACTTTTCTACTTTTTCTTTTAACAGTGCTTAAATCTACTTTGTTATTTTCTTCACAGAGGGGCAACATATTAAAAAGTCCCGCTTCAATTCCAATTAATAGTTCTAGAGGGCTTGCTTTCGTAATTTGATTTACAGTGGCCAAATCTTCTCAAAGTTCTTCATTTTGAATTCCTTAAATAATGGATAAAGTTTCTTCATCTCGTTGCTGCTCAACAAGCAACCAATTGTCCGATATTTCGGCCATCGAAACGCATTTGTTTTCAGGACTAGGATACGATTTAGTAGTTACCTTTGGTGGCAACGGATTAAAAACATCTACGTGGCCAGTTTTGCACCAGGTACATATTTTATATCAAAATCAAATATCTGCATATAGGCCCACCAACGTTGTACTCTTAGTGTAAGGCTTATTTTATTTCGCGTAGCTTGCAGAGAATCACAATCCGTAAATACATCAAAATGTCGGCCGTGTAAATAGTGTCGAAAATGTTTCATAGTGTTAAACACGGCCAGTTTTTCTAACTCGTAAGAGTGGTAACGTGATTCAGTTGCGGATGTTTGTTTACTGAAATATTCAATTACCCTATGTTTATTGTCGATTTTATGGAGTAATATTGCACCGTAGCGTCAGTGTGAAGTTCGAGGTTATATTGGGGGTCAAAAAAATTAAAAGCACCGGCTTATCAGTTAAAATTTCAATATTTTTTTTCGCACTTCCCCATGGTCGCTTTTCTTTTCGAATACTTTATTGTTACAGGTAAGGGCGTACAACGGCTTAATTATTTCAGAAAATTTTGGGACGAATTATCGAAAGTATGACGCCAAACCGATAAACTGCCTTACTTGTGCAACTGACTGCGGAGGGGGTAGATTGACCAAAGCATGTACCTTTCGTGGATTGGGTCTAACTTCGCCATCTTTGATTTGAAAACCTAAATAATCCACGCTTGTTTTTTAAAAAGGAACATTTCGCGATATTAAATGAAAAACCAGCTTGTGATAATAGGCTCAGAACAGTTCTTAATCTTTCAAATGCTTCTTCTTGAGTACTAGAGGTTATTAAGATGTCGTCCATATAAACTATGACGTATGAATATGCCAGCTCACCTAACGCCTTAATTACCGCCCTTTGAAACACAGGTACCGTATTCTTAAGTCCGAAAGGCATTGTTAAGAACTTAAATTGACCCTCTGGTGTAACAAATGCTGTACGTTCAACTGAGTTTGGATTAATCGGAATCTGGTGCTTGCCATATCCAAACACGTAAAATACTTTACCCCACCTAATCTAGCAATCTGATCATTTAAAGGAGGCAAGGGAAACTTTTCTGCCACCGTATTCGAATTTAACCCGCGGTAGTCTTCACAGAGTCGGTCAGATCCGTCTTTCTTTTTTACCAGAACCATCGGACTAGCAAATGAAGAAGAGCTGGGAAGGATGATATTAGCTTGTAGTAATTCATTTATTCTTTTTCTCACTATTTTTTTTTCCTCGTTACTGAGTCTGTATGGCCGCCTTTGGACGGTCTTATTTGGATTAATTAATCGAATATGAACTTCTGTGGTAGCACTCGACTTTTAGGGAATCCATCTATAAATGCGTCCGAGAATTCATTCAAAATGCACCACAAGCTTGACTTATTTACACCATCCAAACCAGTATTGATATTTGAAAAATTACAACTATTAATCAAAGCAGAACAGATACAGTTTTAAACAGTTTAAATTTATTTATTGTTATTGATACGCCAAAGCCCTGACTTAGAATTTCGCGGACAATTATACTACTATAATTAATATAACTATCTTGAACAACATACAGAATAATTTCAAGCGTGTACTCGCTGATCGTGACATTAGATAATATTTAAAACGTACTAGTTACCGTATTATTTCATATCCCTCTTCAGATAACAACATTATTGGTTCGTGTGCCGGAAAGCTGTTGGGATACCGATTCTTTTACGAGGGAGCACTCTGCTCCAGAATCAAAGCAAAATGGATACGACTCACCGGATGATGTCAAAGTGCTTATTGGTCCTGATAAGTTACACAACTTAATACGCTTTTCTTCTGATTTGCCCATGAATTTGTGATGATAGACGTCCAAGGCAAGCCGATGCAATATGTCCTAGATTGTTTTCACTTCTTTGTGGTTCTGCATTTTTCACTGCTCTTATCACTTCTATCATGCTTCGGTGTTGCATTTCTAGAAGTGCACAAACGCGATCATTGGACTGAATTTGGGGTGTAGGCGATCCCACTTCTGATGTCGGAACATCGAGTTCCTCAATGAATTCTGCGGCGTTGCGAGCCGTGCGCTTTCTCGGCTGTGACATTTCGTAACCTTTCGTAACCGCACCTCGATCGAGACTGTCCGATCTATCCATCAGAACTCCCTTTTATACAGCTCAAATTGGTCAACATCCTCTTGTTCACATACTTTGCCAAATACCATATGGCCGTCTCTTTTACTCGTACCATGTCACACCGAGACTGCACATAACAGAAATCCGTTAGGCTCAACGCAACACTTACACACAGAAACTCATATATAGAAAGGAATGCGAAGGGAGGAATAAAAAGCAACGAGTGGCATTCATAACAAATTCTAAGTAAAAGTGTATTTCCAAGTAAGTCACCATTTCATGTTAGTTCTTATTTTAAAAGCATAATACCACGAAAACAAAACTAAAGATCCGACACGGCCATCCTGATATTCACACGTCCTCGTGTGTTACAAACTTTAAAGAAAATACTAAGAGTAATTAGAAGGTACCGCTCAATAGGAAACGATCATCAAAATAATAAAACGTATTAATACGTCGCTCGTTGTTACTTTTTCCAATAGTTACTAGTTAATTAGATTATTCGTTTGCGAAGAGCCTTTACTAGAAATCGATTCCCAAGATTTTAATACCATCTACAACAAACACACCACTCAGGTTTCCACCACTAATTAGGCGCCTCACCATAGCCAGGTGAATACATGACCATGTACCTACGGCAACCTAGTGGCTGGAGTTGATCTTAGTGTATGATTGTATAGAATTTCGCATTGAAGTCCATCAATGCCACATCTCGACGTCGCCTTCCACGTCGCTTGCTTCATTGGAATCCACCAATAAGCTATCATCATTTTTTATTCTCTCATTACATACATCTAACTCTCTGGGAATCTCTTCAATAGGCATTTTTTTTAAAGCTTCGTGCGCGTATTTATACGTTCGTTTATTAGTTAGTGATTTTAGAACACAGCGGTCACCTTCAAGTAACTCTGACATTAAAATTGGGCCTTTAAACCTACTATCTAATTTGGTCTGATGCCTCTCTTCGTTTTTAAGCAAAATATAATCACCAATTCTAAAACTTTTATCTTTACATTTGTTTTTATCAAATCTTTTCTTTTCATATTTACCATTATTTTCCATATTTACTTTTCTACTTTTTTTTTAACAGTGCTTAAATCTACTTTGTTATTTTCTTCACAGAGGGGCAACATATTAAAAAGTCCCGCTTCAATTCCAATTAATAGTTCTAGAGGGCTTGCTATCGTAATTTGATTTACAGTGGCCAAATCTTCTCAAAGTTCTTCATTTTGAATTCCTTAAATAATGGATAAAGTTTCTTCATCTCGTTGCTGCTCAACAAGCAACCAATTGTCCGATATTTCGGCCATCGAAACGCATTTGTTTTCAGGACTAGGATACGATATAGTAGTTACCTTTGGTGGCAACGGATGAAAAACATCTACGTGGCCAGTTTTGCACCAGGTACATATTTTATATCAAAATCAAATATCTGCATATAGGCCCACCAACGTTGTACTCTTAGTGTAAGGCTTATTTTATTTCGCGTAGCTTGCAGAGAATCACAATCCGTAAATACATCAAAATGTCGGCCGTGTAAATAGTGTCGAAAATGTTTCATAGTGTTAAACACGGCCAGTTTTTCTAACTCGTAAGAGTGGTAACGTGATTCAGTTGCGGATGTTTGTTTACTGAAATATTCAATTACCCTATGTTTATTGTCGATTTTATGGAGTAATATTGCACCGTAGCGTCAGTGTGAAGTTCGAGGTTTTATTGGGGGTCAAAAAAATTAAAAGCACCGGCTTATCAGTTAAAATTTCAATATTTTTTTCGCACTTCCCCATGGTCGCTTTTCTTTTCGAATACTTTATTGTTACAGGTAAGGGCGTACAACGGCTTAATTATTTCAGAAAATTTTGGGACGAATTATCGAAAGTATGACGCCAAACCGATAAACTGCCTTACTTGTGCAACTGACTGCGGAGGGGGTAGATTGACCAAAGCATGTACCTTTCGTGGATTGGGTCTAACTTCGCCATCTTTGATTTGAAAACCTAAATAATCCACGCTTGTTTTTTAAAAAGGAACATTTCGCGATATTAAATGAAAAACCAGCTTGTGATAATAGGCTCAGAACAGTTCTTAATCTTTCAAATGCTTCTTCTTGAGTACTAGAGGTTATTAAGATGTCGTCCATATAAACTATGACGTATGAATATGCCAGCTCACCTAACGCCTTAATTACCGCCTTTTGAAACACAGGTACCGTATTCTTAAGTCCGAAAGGCATTGTTAAGAACTTAAATTGACCCTCTGGTGTAACAAATGCTGTACGTTCAACTGAGTTTGGATTAATCGGAATCTGGTGATAACCGCTTGCCATATCCAAACACGTAAAATACTTTACCCCACCTAATCTAGCAATCTGATCATTTAAAGGAGGCAAGGGAAACTTTTCTGCCACCGTATTCGAATTTAACCCGCGGTAGTCTGCACAGAGTCGGTCAGATCCGTCTTTCTTTTTTACCAGAACCATCGGACTAGCAAATGAAGAAGAGCTGGGAAGGATGATATTAGCTTGTAGTAATTCATTTATTCTTTTTCTCACTATTTTTTTTCCTCGATACTGAGTCTGTATGGCCGCCTTTGGACGGTCTTATTTGGATTAATTAATCGAATATGAACTTCTGTGGTAGCACTCGACTTTTAGGGAATCCATCTATAAATGCGTCCGAGAATTCATTCAAAATGCACAACAAGCTTGACTTATTTACACCATCCAAACCAGTATTGATATTTGAAAAATTACAACTATTAATCAAAGCAGAACAGATACAGTTTTAAACAGTTTAAATTTATTGATTGTTATTGATACGCCAAAGCCCTGACTTAGAATTTCGCGGACAATTTGTACTACTATAATTAATATAACTATCTTGAACAACATACAGAATAATTTCAAGCGTGTACTCGCTGATCGTGACATTAGATAATATTTAAAACGTACTAGTTACCGTATTATTTCATATCCCTCTTCAGATAACAACATTATTGGTTCGTGTGCCGGAAAGCTGTTGGGATACCGATTCTTTTACGAGGGAGCACTCTGCTCCAGAATCAAAGCAAAATGGATACGACTCACCGGATGATGTCAAAGTGCTTATTGGTCCTGATAAGTTACACAACTTAATACGCTTTTCTTCTGATTTGCCCATGAATTTGTGATGATAGACGTCCAAGGCAAGCCGATGCAATATGTCCTAGATTGTTTTCACTTCTTTGTGGTTCTGCATTTTTCACTGCTCTTATCACTTCTATCATGCTTCGGTGTTGCATTTCTAGAAGTGCACAAACGCGATCATTGGACTGGGGTGTAGGCGATCCCACTTCTGATGTCGGAACATCGAGTTCCTCAATGAATTCTGCGGCGTTGCGAGCCGTGCGCTTTCTCGGCTGTGACATTTCGTAACCTTTCGTAACCGCACCTCGATCGAGACTGTCCGATCTATCCATCAGAACTCCCTTTTATACAGCTCAAATTGGTCAACATCCTCTTGTTCACATACTTTGCCAAATACCATATGGCCGTCTCTTTTACTCGTACCATGTCACACCGAGACTGCACATAACAGAAATCCGTTAGGCTCAACGCAACACTTACACACAGAAACTCATATAAAGAAAGGAATGCGAAGGGAGGAATAAAAAGCAACCAGTGGCATTCATAACAAATTCTAAGTAATAGTGTATTTCCAAGTAAGTCAGCATTTCATGTTAATTCTTATTTTAAAAGCATAATACCACGAAAACAAAACTAAAGATCCGACACGTATATCTTTTTGGAACGCCTATGGCAAAAACCTTGACGTCATCTTTTTTTGAAGGACCATCTTACGAATCTTACTGAACATGAGAAATCCACTGATCTGAGTTGCAGGGTATTGATGCTGCCGCTAATGACCTGGTGGACCAGGTATTGCCGTAGTCACGTCTGCAGTGGTACTAAATACGGGCAAGGATAAGGGATTTAATTCCAACAGGGGCACTCCAACGTTCTCTGGATTACCCAGGAATGGTCGTAGACACGCCTGAGGGAAACTACTGGTTCACTAAGGTTTAAGAGATTAACACATAAGGATTCACTTTATTCTCACTTGACCTGGCTTGTTTCCCTGCTGCTGCAACGAGTTCTTAAATATTTAGATACACAGGCTGTACCCCGCGTTTGTGTCCGAGCCACGTGATTTTACTTTTCCAAGTTCCAAAGCATAATAACATAAAATATTATAAAAGTAGGCAATAAAAAAAAGAAACATGTATGCCTCGTGGAACGATGCGTCACACCCCCTTCCTACTTCGGGGGGTTGTAATGGATCCGAATGGGGCCGTTTGTTTGACTGGTGACCCTGTAGTTTCCCTGGGGGCGTTGGAATCAGTACCGCTGTCTGGAACTGGCCTGTAGCGCTCAGGCGTGTCGCTGGTTCACCTCCCCGGAAAGTCTAGACGGATGTCGTCCGAGCTGTTCCGTCTCCATCTGACATCCACCATACTCTCGACCTCTTGTGGAAGTTTGGCCATCAAGGCGTCCTTGCTTTGTCGGAGATCCCTAGCTCCTGTGCGTTGGCGCTGATATCCGAAGAAGTTCGGTCACGGAGGGTCTTTTTGATGGCGCCCACTGTCTGCTGCTGTTGGGATTGCGGGGTAATTTTCCTCCTGCGGCTGCGTCGAAATATGGCGACGTTGTCTTCATCGGAGTCGCTTGATTGGGACGACCAGACCATGCACTTTCCACTGGCCGTGTCGGGCGATCGCGCGTGATCCAGATGATGTACGGTGCAGATGCTTTCTGCTCGCAGCTTACTAATGGTAGCTGGTTGAAAGCGGAGTGGGTGCTTTCTGAGGAACGGGTGTCGTGGATTGACGGTGCTTCAGCGTGGAAGGTGAAGCTGGAGGCTGCCTGAAGGTCCTTTGATGCGAGCGTCAGGTCTAGGGCGGTGGAATTTATAATTCTTGTGTATCTAGCTTAGGATACGAATATATATTATATATATATATATGGTTGCTTTGCGCAGAAAGATCAGTTCAATCAATTTAGTAAACGCATAGAAAAAGACAAGAAACTCCGACATCACAAAACATGCCAGGCCAGTAATATTAATAATAAAGATAGTGAGAGTGGTCTTTCGTACCCCCAAATGGCCTGCTGTTAGCGCGTCGTGGCATTCTTGTAAAAATCGTTGGCGATGCTTGCTTGGCACACATAGTTTCCATGGTATGGAGTCCTGGTCGTTGGGGCGATGTCCTAAGTGGCGATACAGCTCCCCGTTTTCAATGATCGTACCAAGCTTTGGGTAGCCGCGGTTCTCTGCTTTGGAGCAGGAATACCGGGCTATATCCCGTCGAGTCGGAGACACTGGAGTTCAATGCAAGCGTAATTCCTGGAATGAGAATGTCCCATGTGTTCTGCTGGTTGCCTAGGTACTCCGAGATCATCGTCTTGATCGTGCGGTCCGCCCTTTCGGTGGAGTTTCGCGATGGCAGTAGGGTTGTGTATACTGGAGTTCTACGGCTATACCTTATAGAAAAGTTCGAAACGCTTTGCTAGTAAATTGGGTGTCCTAAGTGGCAATACAACTCGCAGTTTTTGATGACATAATAGGGAAACTTCTGTGGGTTATCCATGATTTCCTGTAGTTTGCGTTAAATCCACTTTCACTGATAGTATTCTGTCGTGATCCGATGGAGAAGTAAAATACACTGAAAATCATAATAACATATATAATACAAAAATTTATAATAAATAAAATAAATAAATACTGTTAATAATACATACAGATTATAGTAAATTAATTTATATAATATAATACTTCGAAAAAAAACGAATCAATAACAAAATAAAATAAAACCAAGAATATACGAGGTCACAGACTACAAAATCAAACAAACGCACAGAAGAAGAGATGCCAACCATGGACGGAGCAAATACAACGCGTAGAGCAAAGAGGCAGCAAACAATTCTGGTGTAGGGACAACTTTGGTATATTCCCGTCGCAAGGAGGAACTATTAGCCTTCGCAGTAGAGTTTGGGTGCGCGTCAGTCCCGGGAATCAAAGTCCCTCGTAGTTTTACATGCACCCCAGAAAGTGGGGACTACAATTTGATGGCCGACCCGACCCTCTAACCTTTATCAAGCAGGTAGAGAGTCGCGCAGTTTCCTACGGCATCGAATTGCAGACACTAGCTCGAGCACTTTCTGAGTTTTTGACCGACCGGGCGGATAAATGTTTTCAAACCAGCCGACTTCAAGGAGCGGACTGGATAACCTTCCGCAAGTAATTTAAAGATTTCTTTTTACCTCCACGGCACCTCCAACGGTTAGACAAAGGATAAGGGGTCGAGACCTGCAGGACGGAGAGAGCTTTAAGGACTTTGTGCTGGATCTTCGTGTAATATGAGGCTTGTGGGCTAAACCGAACAACAGGAGCTCTACCGACTCTACGAAAACGCTGCACAGGAGAACAAAATGTACATACGTCGCCACGAATTCAAAACTATCGGAGAACTGACCCAGCTTGCCACAAAATTTGAAACCGTTTAACAACGCAGCCTAAGCCGGAAGAATTCCCGCAGAACTCAAATCGCAACCTTCGCGCTACACCTCAGACATCTCGGGAACACTCTAGGAACACTCAGGCCTCTCCCAATCGGTCGGGAAAGTCAAACGTAGAGCTAAGACCCCGACAAACGGCAGCGCCCATATCGAATCGGATTGTCACACCATCGCAAAGAATTGACGTAAGGAATATATGCGGCAACTGAGGAAGACAAAGACATTTTAGCCACGAGTGGAACAGCAGAGGAACAGCAGAAGATATTTTTGCAAAGTCTGTGTTCGATAGTGGAATTCGCTTAATCGACTGTTGCCGTAATACGCAGCCGGGAAACGGACCGAATCCTCGCGTCGTGCGGGTTACGACGGGGACCAGCGGTAGCGGCACCCATCAGAATAGGACCACCATACCAGCCAGACGCGCAGCATGCAACCAAGCCACAACGTTGAAACCACGACAGAAGACACGGAGACAGCAACGCGGGAACCACAAACGTCCTGTCGTCTTACCGTTGGAGGTACCGTGAAACCATTTATCCGACCGGTCTGTCAAAAGCCATTGCTCCAGCAAGTGTCTGCAGTTCGATGCCGTAGGATACCTGCTCGATAAAAATTAGAGGTTCGGATCGGTCATACAAAAAACTAAGAAGGACTTCGATTCCCGGGACTCCTTGAATCTGTGGTGCGTGTAAGGTAATGCCGGGACTATCAGGGGGAAGATTACCGGGAAGTTGGTTACCGGGGAGAAGCAGTGAGTGCATTTGACACAGAGGCCTTATCGTCGGCGGTGTTGTCTTTCTCTTCGCCCGGGTTTAGGATATGGGCACGCAAAGTAAAATGCATTTTGAGGGCGTTTAGTTTTGCCCAGAATGAGTCCGTCAGCTCCGAGTGCTTAACGAAGGTGGCGAAACTTTTCTGGAGATCCTCGACGTATTTCCTTCCAACGTTTCTATTTTAAATTGTATTTTGTTTTTTTTTGTTTTTATTTTATTTTATTATTGATTCGTTTTATTTTTTTCGCAGTGTATTCAGTTAAGAATAAATTTGTTTGTTATAATCTGTATGTATTATTTCAGTATTTCTTTATTTTATTTATTATAAAATGTTAGTATTATATATGTTATCATTATTTTCAGTGTATTTCACTTCTCTGTTAATTTGTTAGGTTATAATTTTTTTTATACCCTTGCAGAGGGTATTATAATTTCAGTCAGAAGTTTGCAACGCAGTGTAGGAGACGTTTACGACCCTATAAAGTATATATATTCTTGATCAGCATCACTAGGAAGGTCGATCTAGCCATGTCCGTCTGTCCGTCCGTCTGTCCGTCCGTTTCTACGCAAACTAGTCTCTCAGTTTAAAGCTATCTGCATGAAACTTTCCCAAAACTGTATTTCTATTGCAGGTAGTATATAAGTCGGAACGAGCCGGATCGGACGACTATAGCATATAGCTTCCATAGGAACAATCGGAAAAATATATTAAAAAAAATTATAGCTTTGGTGTTTTTTAATTTTTTTGTTAGTTCTTCGAGATATAGTAATGGTTAAATATTTCTGAATTACGGTTTAAATTTCATCAAAATCGGACGACTATAGCATATAGCTCCCATAGAAACAATCGAAAAAATAAATAAAAAAAATTATAACTTTGGTGTTTTTTAATTTTTCTATTAGTTCTTCGACATATATTAATAGTTAAATGTTTCTGAATTACGGTTTAAATTTCATCAAAATCGGACGACTATATCATATAGCTCTCATAGAAATAATAAAAATATATTAAATAACTATATAATAATTGAGCTGCAAATCATTATAGCATCAATGTTTTTAGACATATACGCAAGTAAATCATAATTTTAATGCTTTCAAAAATATTTAGTTCTTGCAATATCTGCAAGGGTATATGAACTTCGGCTTGCCGAAGTTTGCTTCCTTTCTTGTTTTAATTTTTTTTTAGTGCTTCGAGATATAGTATTGGTTAAATATTTCAGAATTACGGTTTAAATTTCACCAAAATTGTTCCCATAGGAACAATCGTATAGCTCCCATAGGAACTATCGAATAATTAAGCTGAAAATCATCATAGCTTTAATGTTTTTAAACATACACGAAAATAAATCATAATTTTAACGTTTTCAAGAGTATTTAGTTTTTGAAATAGCTGCAAGGGTATATGAACTTCGGCTTGCCGAAGTTTGCTTACTTTCTTGTTTTTATTGATTTGGCGGTAGTCAATTACTAAACGCCATCTTTTATCGGTTGAATTGGGTAGTGACTTTTTGGGTACAATTAATAATAGAGTATTATATTCTAAAACTGAAGGTTCTATTATTATATCTTTGATTAGTTTATCGACTTGTTTATCTACTTCTTTTTTTTTGACTGTGAGGAATTCTGTAGCTTTTAATATAAACTGGTTCATCATCTTTCAATCTAATTTTTTGTTTTTAAAAATTATTTGTTGATATTCGATTTCTATTCCGAATAGGTCCATGTATTTTGTGCATAATTCATTAAGTATTGTTTTAAATTGTAAAGCGAAATTTTTAATAAATTTATTTAAAGTATCTGTATTGTTGTAGTTTTCGTTTGTTTTTACCATTTCGTAGTCATCTAATGGTTCAATTTTAGTTCCTTGAAATTGATATTTTCGTTTTTATTTGTAGTATTCAATATTCGGACAAATGTATTTTTGAATCTGCAATGGAGTTTCTAATGAATACTCCGTTTTGGATTTCTTGGTTTGGTATAAATACATACTTGGTTGCTGCATTTATAGCAATTTTTCGGACAACTTCGGACCTTGCTGGTAGAATTGTCAAATTGTTTTGAAGTGTATGATTTACTGGAATTGTTTATTGGGTGATCGAGATTGTTTGGCCTTAGTATAAGCCAATCGTTTTCTGGTTTTAAGTCTATTTGACAATTATATTTTTTCATGAAGTCGATGCGAGTTATTTCATCACATAGAATTGAAAATCTGTTGTCAATAAATAGAAATTATGTGGGATGGCGTAGTTATTTGAAAGGAATTCTATTAAAATTAGTCCCTTAGAGTTGGTTGTTCCTTCACCAAAACCTAATATTTGATTAACATTTGTGTGATCTACGTTGAATGAATCTGAATTTGATTTTATTAATAAATTATCTGCACCAGTATCAACTAATAATGTATATAATTTGTGAGGAGTTGAATAACTCCCCACAAGTTAAGAAGCAAGCAGGGTAAGCGCATGCAAGCAGTGGCCTACCAGTTACCAGTTACGCGGCGAATTCGCCCTTAGTAACGGTAGTGCGGCGAGAGAGAGTGGTGCACTGAGCACCAGACAAGAACAAGGAGAGTCCGAGAGGGACAGCAATACAAGAGAGCGGCGAAGGGCCGTGGGCAGAAGGAAGTAACGGGACGGCACCGGACTTTGGACCCTGATATTGGTGCCGTGCGCAGAGGGCGAAAGGTCGAACGGTAAAACCGTGGACTTTGGACCAGGAGGCAAGGAGACGCCGATAATTAGCGGTAAATGGAGGCCTATATAACCCGGCCGAGCGCAGGAAGCTGGATCAGTCGATGTCTACCAAGTCAACCAGTAACAGTCGTCAAGTGAACCGGTAACCAGTGGAACAACGTGAAGGAGCAAGTAAAGCCGTGCGGAGTCATCAAGGAAACAAGATCGCTACGTCGAGACGTTCGGGACTTAGAGCTAAAGTCTCCGAATTGAGACACAGGTAGCTGAGGTCCTTACGGCATCACACGGCTAAGTCCAGGCGCTTTGTCCCAACTTCTGTCGCGATTTGAGCTTGGCATCCCGCCCGGCGTGTCCGGCAGAGTTGAACAAGTAGAGTCCTTCGACAAAGAACCGTGGGCTCAGAAGGAAAGTTGTCTAGAACTAGCTGCCTGCCTACAAGGACTGCATTGGCGAACTCCGGCGTATGCCTGATCGTCCTGCAGGAGCTGTACAAGGTCCTGGTGCGATTGGCCCGGAAGGACGCGCGTTTGTTCAGCTGGTGTCTCGAAAGGCGTATGCGTTAAGAGCACAGCAGTCCACCGCTAGAGTCCCAGAACGGCAGCTTACCGAGTCGCCAACAAGGAGGGGAGCCTGCCTACAAGGACTGCATTGGCGAACTCCGGCGTATGCCTGATCGTCCTACAGGAACTGTACAAGGTCCTGCTGCGAATAGCCCGGACGGGCGCGCGTTTGTTCAGCTGGTGTCTCGAAAGGCGTATGCGTTGAGAGCACAGCGGTCCACCGCTAGAGTCCCAGAACGGCAGCTTACCGAGTCGCCAACAAGGAGCGGAGCTGGTCGAGATACCTGGAGGCAGAACAAGGACAGCGAGGACCCCAGCAGCCTATACGTCGAACTCTTAAGCCTGCGGCAGAGAGGGTAGGGTGGAAGCGTTCGTCTAGAACCTGGCGGTTGACCCAGGGACTGCGTTGGCGGCCTCCGGCGTACGCCTGAACCGTCAAGTAGAAACTGAGCCGACGTCCGGTGCGACCGGCCGGGACAGAGCAAGGGACAGGAGGCTGCGGCTGCAAAAGGCGTACGCCTTGAGAGCACAGTGCCTGTTCACCCTAGTCTGGGAACGGTGACGCGTCCCTAATCCCTATAACCCAGCCGAGCAAAGGGCAGCAGAGGACATCGCAAGCCAAACCGGCGAGAGAGACACCATTCCCGGCAGCACGATCCAGCGAGACGGAAGAACGTAGTTCTACGTTATCATTACATCACCCCGGCCGAGGGTCAAGTCGGCGAATAAAAAATCACTGTGTACTCCCAATCTTCTGTGCGCTTTTCACTGATCAACAGGGCGGTCACGTATATATAAATTTGGTGGGACGAACACTTACATCTTCTGAGCTAGCCGCACGACATTCGTAGCGAGCAGATAATAAAGAAAAACAGTTCGTTACAAATTTCTAAGTTTGTTCATTCCGGAGTTAAACGAAAATATTGAAATTAAGATTGATTGTATGAACCGTTTGTTTTACGTTTGTTTCTATGTTAAGTTTTCCGTCGTAGCTTGTACAGTTCGGACATTATTATTATTATTATTAATTTTATTATTATTATTATTATTATTATATTATTATATTATATTATATTTAACCTCTCGGCTAGTTTCTATAGGAGTTCCTAGCAGTGAGATTTGTCTCGTTCTCTGTAGTTTGTACTTCCTTGTGAAGGGAACGATAACTGTCTTAGCAGGATTTAAGTTGAATCCAACCTCCCTGCACTAGCGTTGTCTTTAGTCCGAGTTGGACGATGTCGCAGAGTGTCGCTTCAAATTTGCCCCTGGCGATTATCACGATGTCATCGGCGTATCCCTGACATTGGATTTCTTTTACAGCAAGTTTTCTGAGAAGCTCATCTACTAACAGACTCCATAGCAAAGGGGACAGTACTCCTCCTTCCGGGCAGCCTCTGCTGGTTGCAATTGTCACACTATCCGAACCCAGTGTACATGTTGCTTGCCTGGATTCAAGTAGGTTGCCAATCCATTTGCTCGTAGTAACATCTATGTTCCTTCTAGACAGGGCAGCTCGAACTGCATCATGTGATGTGTTTTCGAAGGCTCCCTCTATGTCTAGAAAGGCACAGATAACTATTTCTTTGCTGTCAATTGCCCCTTCTAGGGTGCGACATAGTTGATAAAGTGCAGTGTCTGTTGAACGGCCTGCTCTGGGCTGCTGCCCAGTCTCTAGCTACTATCCAAGGCGTTCTATGTTGGTCACGCATTATGTTTCCCGTAATGGGAGTACTTCCCGGAAAATGCGTGTCAAATAGCAATTCTAATTTCTCCCGATTTGTGGAGGTTAAGGTGTTATTCCCTTCCCTCAGGGCAATCATTGCCTTGTGCAATCTCGCGCCCTCGTTGACGTTACTTATTGCCTCACAGAAGTTCCTATAGTTTTCCCGTTTGGCTTTCCTGATCTCTTAATTTGTTAGGTTATAATTTTTTTATACCCTTGCAGAGGGTATTATAATTTCAGTCAGAAGTTTGCAACGCAGTGTAGGAGACGTTTACGACCCTATAAAGTATATATATTCTTGATCAGCATCACTAGGAAGGTCGATCTAGCCATGTCCGTCTGTCCGTCCGTCTGTCCGTTCGTTTCTACGCAAACTAGTCTCTCAGTTTTAAAGCTATCTGCATGAAACTTTCCCAAAGTTGTATTTCTATTGCAGGTAGTATATAAGTCGGAACGAGCCGGATCGGACGACTATAGCATATAGCTTCGATAGGAACAATCGGAAAAATATATTTAAAAAAATTATAGCATTGGTGTTTTTTAATTTTTTTGTTAGTTCTTCGAGATATAGTAATGGTTAAATATTTCTGAATTACGGTTTAAATTTCATCAAAATCGGACGACTATAGCATATAGCTCCCATAGAAACAATCGAAAAAATAAATAAAAAAAAATTATAACTTTGCTGTTTTTTAATTTTTCTATTAGTTCTTCGACATATATTAATAGTTAAATGTTTCTGAATTACGGTTTAAATTTCATCAAAATCGGAAGACTATATCATATAGCTCTCATAGAAATAAGAAAAATATATTAAATAACTATATAATAATTGAGCTGCAAATCATTTTAGCTTCAATGTTTTTAGACATATACGCAAGTAAATCATAATTTTAATGCTTTCAAAAATATTTAGTTCTTGCAATATCTGCAAGGGTATATGAACTTCGGCTTGCCGAAGCTTGCTTCCTTTTTTGTTTTAATTTTTTTTTAGTGCTTCGAGATATAGTATTGGTTAAATATTTCAGAATTACGCTTTAAATTTCATCAAAATCGGAAGACCATAGCATTTAGCTCCCATAGGAACAATCGTATAGCTGCCATAGGAACTATCGAATAATTAAGCTGAAAGTCATCATAGCGTCAATGTTTTTAAACATACACGCAAGTAAATCATAATATTAACGTTTTCAAGAGTATTAAGTTTTTGAAATAGCTGCAAGGGTATATGAACTTTGGCCCGCTTTGCTTCCTTTCTTGTTTTAGTTTATTTTTGTGTGTAATTTACTTTTGTATTCTCTTGGATGCATTGCTGAGTTGCCACTGGTTTGTTTTCCACTTGAAAAAAAGTAAATAGTGACATATACCCACACACGATATGTATATGCCTACACACATACAAACCCTTTCCACACATTAGATCTTACTCTTGAGTTACCCCTATCAACAGGAAACAAAACTTTAAATCCAGTAATTGTAAACATTTTGTAAGCTCAGAAGTCACTGCGAAATTCCATTGTTAATGCTAAATCCAGACTAAACATTTATTGTCGCGCCGCTGATGAATTCCAACGGCACGTTCCCACACTTTTTCCATATTCAACTTGCGTCTCCTTTAAACCTGTTATCAAGATGAGACTAAGTACTCTCTTTCACTTAATTAAAAAAAAAGATCACTCAACCGAAGTAAAAAGTTCACTCAATTACAAATAACTCACTCAGAAGAACGAAAGATTCCTGAAACCGAGGCTTGATCCACAAGATAATTAGATTTGAGACCCAGTTCAGTTCAAGACTTAAAATCGACTTATGTTCTAATTGGTGTTCTCAATAATTAAATCGTTGTAACTAGTTAAAGTTTTAAAAAATAAAAATAAATTTAAATAAATTATTCGATGTTTTCAAAAAAAATAAAAATTTAACTAGTTAAAGTTTCAAAAAATAAAAATAAATTAAAAAAAAAACTATACTTATAGCTCAAGTTTTTCATTGGCGAAGCCGGTAGGATTTCATAAAAAGGGTGCTTAAAAGTTTACGTGTATTGATCACTTACAAGTGTAAAACCTATACGACTAGATATATCCCGATCAATTTTAAGATCCGCAAAAGGTAAATCGCTACAGTTCACAAAGACCAGCCACAAACACACGATTCTGTCAATAAACTACCTTATTTAAAAGAATATATATTGTGAACAAAAACTAAAAATCCTATTCGGTCAGATTTATTTGTGAAAAACAAAAAATTTAAAATGACAGTTGCAGAATTGCCAGAGGCCTACCTCAACCAAATTTTGGGCTAATTTAAAGAATTGCCGTACTTCAATGGATCCCCAGGAGATCTAAGCCGCTTTGTAACAAGAATCTAGTCTTTAGAACAAATATACCCTACTGAGGATGTCAGACAGACACACGTTTTGGAGCCATCGAGAGATGGCATTTGGCATTTAAGGAACACAGGCCATATGAAGACTTAACAAAAAACCTGTACGAGACACAATACAAAGGAAGCATCAGTAAGTTCATCACTGAACTAGAAGGTAAATCACGTACAATTTATTACAAATTAGCTTTAAAAATCAACCCAAAAGATAAAGTTAACTATTTTTGTTTTATGAGAGAAACAACTGAGGATTCTCTTGATAGAAAACTCCCTGACAGATTGTATACATCCTTGATTGAAAATGATATAACAACAATTGAAAAATTATAGATTGCTTCTATGGAATTATGGAACTATGGAATCAGTATGAAACATTTTTCAATTTTTCCAAAAAAATAATTATCATAGGAATTCTGAAAATTTTCATAAAAATAATTATAGCAATAGAACGAATTCAAATTTTCGGTCAAGAAACTATAATCATTACCATATTTATTCATTCCCTACATACATTCCCTCTGAAGTATAACCTTCCTGATCACACTTTAAAACATCAAGTTCTTTTTGTTTTTGTAAATTTATTTGATTTTTTATTTGGAAGCAGCAATGGTGCCGCTCTAACGTTTAAATGTTTTCGATTCTTACAATACATTATTCTTTTAATTCTAAGTAAGGCTAAGTCTCGTCGCTGCGCTGCCCACAGACGGCGGCAGAAAGATGGCTATGTATATGCTTAAGTGTATCGGCTATGCTCTCTTAAGCGGTAGCGCGAGGTATATGCACATGAGGTCCGTTCGTGTTGCAATTATGCCGACGCTAGCACTTTCGGTGTGTAGTCCAAGGCATAGCGATCGGTTCATATTTCGGACACTTGGGTTTATGACCGGGGCATGTTTGATTATGTAAACACTGCAGCAAAGTGTTACAGTGTGTACCCTTTAAGTACTCTTGGTACAGTGGGTATTCAATTTGTGTGGATACTAAATCTCCCTCTTTTTGAAAAATAACTTAATAAAACGAAGTTATTCTCTAGTCATTATGTTTAATTGTTTAAAATATATCATATTGGAGAATTTAAAAATGTTTTATTATTTGTTGTTGGTTTTTATTTATTTGTTTTTTATTATTATATATATATTTTTTGTTTTTTATAAAACCGAATCTGAAAGAATTAATTATTAAGTTAAAAATTATGAATGAAAATTCTTTAACCTATCCTTATGAACTGTTTGTTTTTTATTTTTATTATTTGAAATTATTATGTTATCATTTTCTTCGATGCTTTCAACCTTATAGGGTCCAGTATATTTAAAGTCTAGCCTATGCCCAGTTTCATTTTTCAATTAAACCTGATCTCCTATTGTTAAATCAAAATCTAAAGTATTTTTGTCATAGCTAATTTTTTGTTTTTGCTTATGAGCTTCGATCATTAATCTAGCTCTCTTAAATGCATGTTCTAGTCTAAACTTAGACTCTTTAGCAGTCTTTTATAATATAGGTAAATTTGAAGTTTTACCAAAAACTAACTCATATGGGAAATAGTCATGTGCCATCGAGGGGGTTGTATTTAAACAACACACGAAGTATTTGAAAAATAAAATCGCCTAGCAGGTATAACTAGGTTCGACCTCTTCGCCCAGCCACCTTTTTCGCAGACTCCACGCAAGAACTTCCTGAGCTCGATTTAACCACGACCTAGCACCCGTTGGATCTCAGCGTTGAAGCCTCAGCCTTGTAGACTCTCAGTCGTTCGGCGTCTCGACTTTGCGATCTTGGTCCTGGTACTCGGCACTTGATTAATTTGCTACTGGTCTCGCGTACACGCACTCGCTTTGATTCTCGCACTATTACTTATTGGTGTCCTGCGCTTGCACCGCCTTTTATAGCCTGTGATGGTCCCGTTATTTCCCTTTTCCAGCTCTCGTGATCGGGTTCAAGGTAAACTGCCGCACCGTTAGTTCACGGTGCGTCCACTTTGTGCGGGTCCGAAGTCCGCCAATTTACTGTGCGACCCGTGTGAGGGCCCAATGTCCAGCGTGGTACAGTTAATTCACGGTGTCTCCGCTTTGCCCGGGTCCAAGGTCCGTTGTTTACCGTTTGACCTTGTTGCCCTTGACTCCTCCGGCATTCTCGCCTCCTTCGCTGTTGCTATGCAGCTCTCCTGCCTCGGAATTTGTGGGGACACAGCACATATATTTTGTTAAATCGCAGATTAGAGTTGATGCATATTCAATTCCTTGTTCAGATTTGGGTAGTGGACCCATCGTATCCACACTTACCCTGCCGAAAGCCATTTGTGGCGTTTCAGTGATAGTCAATGGGGTCTTTGTGTGTTTCGTTGTTTTTGATTTTTGGCATTTGACTCATTTTCTTATATACTTTAATATACCTCTGGTCATGTTTTTTCAATAATAGCATTGCCTGTATGACCTCCTTGTATTGGATCGTCATGGAATGTAAACAGTATTTCTTCTTTCTCTTTATCATTATTTGATAATAGGGTCACCGGCTTGAGTAGCGCTACTTTTAGAGATTGTAATATTTTATTGCCCATTATTTTGAAAGATTCCATTGAGATGGTGTCAAAGATCTTTTCGCTCGGTGCCACTTTAAGTTGGCTGATATTTAGTATACCGGCTTGCATTTCAAGCCTTTGAAAGAACTGACCTAGGTCGAGAATTCCATTGGTGTACATATCGCTAACGTCAATTCTTGCTATAACTTTCTCCCCATGCTTTAGTGAATTCGTTAAACGAAAGGTCACTTCTTTTCGTACCTCATCATTTACAATTAGTTCGTATACGTTGGGCTGAGAAGCTTCATTTAGAGTTTGCCTAGAGAAATCTATTTTTTCTTGTTCTGTGCCTGCGCAGGAATTTTTCTGTTTACTTTGGTTTCTGGTAGTGACTTTCAGAATTTTATTATTCGTTTGAATATTTTTTAAGTCCGTTATGGTTATTCGTGATAATCCGTCTGCAATGTGATTGTCCTTTCCCTTAAGATATTCAACCGTAAAATAGTATTCCTCTAAGTCAAGTCTCATTCTGGTTAATTTTGAACTTGGGTTAGTCATGGAAAATAGATATGTTAGTGGTCTGTGGTCTGTTTTTACTGTGAAGTGTGTAAGGATGCTCTCTGGCCGGGGTACAGATCTCAGTCAGATCCAGGAGTCCTTTACAAGAAATTTGTAAATCACCGAAACACCGGACTAGAGAGTATCATTCAACGAGTGAATGAGTCGTTTGGGGAGTCACGCCGAAGGTTCTCATAGACGCCGGGAGAGAGAGTAATGTCAGAGTCGGTCGCGCCATATCTTGCTCCTGGGCTAAAAATTCCACGGGCTGGACCTTGGGGCGAGGCCAAGCCAGACGAACGGATTCGCGAGTATGGGGACGCCGGGTAGTCCCGCTGATCACCTCCGCGATTGAGACACGTAAGTCGTTTTCCGCGTGTCGCAGGCCAAAAAAATTTACCGGGCTAGACCTTCAGACGAGGCCAAGCCGGGATACTATTTCGCGAGAGTAGGACCGGGGGGGGGGGGGTTGTGTTGCGCGCAAGTCGTTCTCGACATATCGGATGCCAAAAATCCACCGGGCTGGACCTTCGGGCGAGGCCAAGCCGGATAAGATTTGTCAGACACGAAGGGGGATTGGAGGAGAAAGGATGGCGGTACGATCGACCAGTCGGGAATGATGTCCGCGCGCAGGTCACATGCACTACGAAGAGAAAAGCTATTATGCTAGACCAGACGGGCCGGGTGTCCACGTGCCGGTCGCATGCGCTACGAGGAGGAAAGCTAGGGTACTAGACCAGACGGGCCGGGTGTCCACGTGCCGGTCGCATGCGCTACGAGGAGGAAAGCTAGGGTACTAGACCAGACGGGCCGGGTGTCCACGTGCCGGTCGCATGCGCTACGAGGAGGAAAGCTAAGGTACTAGACCGAACGGGCCGGGTGTCCACGTCGGGTCTCAAACGCTACGATGTGGGGAACCAAGATACTAGACCAGACGGGCCGGGTGTCCGCGTACAGGTCTCAAATACTACGGGGAGGGAGGTTAGGATAATAGACCAGACGGGACGGATGTCCACGTACAGGCCACATGCGCTACGAGGAAGGAGGTTAGGATACTAGACCAGACGGGCCGGGTGTCCGCGTACAGGTCTCAAATACTACGGAGAGGGAGGTTAGGATAATAGACCAGACGGGACGGATGTCCACGTACAGACCACATGCACTACGAGGAGGGAGGTTAGGATACTAGACCAGACGGGACGGATGTCCACGTACAGGCCACATGCACTACGAGGAGGGAGGTTAGGATGTTATGAATAAAAAGAATCACGATCATGGAATTCAATCATTTACTTCACTTTATTATTTTTCTAGGTTATTTTTCATTTACCTACTATCTTCCTACGAGTCCGCTACACCGTCTTTGCTTAACGGATAGGAATTTTGTATGCACTAACCTCAAAACACTCACTCCTTCGCGCGGTCGAGGCGTCACTCGGATTATCCGGCAAGCACGTTTCGGGAGACACGTCCGCTCCGCTTTACTGTTCCGGCACGAGAGCCCCTTATTCATTTGTCGTCGCGCGGTCGAGGCGTTACTCGAATTACACGGAAAATTACTGCGGGAGACACGTCCGCCCGTCTTACCATTCCGACACAAGAGAGCGCTCGCTCGATCGGTGTGTGACCACCTTCCCCACGCTCCCTTTTTCCCGCTTTCGGGGTTTCTAGTATATTTCTTAATTTCTAGTATTTTCTTAACTCACTAAATATCGGCTGGCGTTGCCACTCGGGTTTGGAACTTAACTTAACTACTGCTTAATATACAGTTTCAACTTAATATTTATTATTCATTATGCGTCGCTTACACCTATAACTTTATATACTACTAAAAATTGTATCGTACACCTAGGTGTGTACGTTACACCCCCCCCTTTCTTCCCGTGGCGCGATAAAAAGGCGCCCGTCGCCGGTAAACTAACCTTCGAGTTCCCTACGTGACGGCGTAGCTAACAAAGGACTCGGTCTTAATCTATTACAATGGTTATACGAGGCTTATACAGTGATTATACAATGGTTATACGGTGGTTATACAATGAATATTAAATTTATCTGCGGCTGCATGCTGCTTACTGTGTCGGGTTACTCAGTCCGGCGACGCTGTCATCGATCCTGTCTGGAGTGGCTTCTGCGTAGTATGGTTTGAGCTGGGATATGTTGGCGATCCGACGCCGTCGATCTCCGGGACGTTGCAGGCGTACCAAGTTCGGAGATGTGAATTTCGTAACGGTATAAGGGCCGTCATACTTGGGAGCAAGTTTGGCGGCGAATCCCTCGGCTGCTTTCGATAAGGGATGCTGTCGCAGCCAAACTTGACCGCCGAGCGTGGGTCTCCATTCTCGCCTTCGTAGGTTATAATGTCTCGCCTGGTCTTGAGACGCTCGCTGAAGATTCACTCGTACGATGTCGAAGATTCCTTTGAGGTGAGACGCCTTGTCTTCAGGACCTGTGTGCACGACCGCCGATCCGGGGGTGGGTTCATCATACAGCATCGCAGGCAAGCGTGGTTCCCGTCCTTGAGTTAGGAACGCGGGGCTATACCCCGTCGAATCCGATACACTGCTATTGATCGCGAGGGATATTTCTGGCAGCATATTATCCCACGAACTCTGGTCGCCTTCCGACAACTGGGATATCAGCGTCTTCACAGTGCGGTTGGTCCTTTCTGTGGGATTCTCTTGTGGACAATATGGAGCCGTGTACTGGACTTCTATGCCGAGCTTGGTGAAATAGTCTTTTAGGACCCGGCTTGTGAATTGGGTTCCATTGTCGCTTACGAACTTCCGGGGAATGCCCACTCGTGCAAGTATGCGTTCCCGAAACGCCTTCTGCACTTGAGCTGCCGTGGCTTTCCGGAGTGGTATCAGTTCTATCCATTTCGAAAATACGTCGTGAAACACCAGAAGCATAGTATTTCCTTGTTTTGACCGGGGTAGCGGGCCTACAAAGTCCGCGCAGAGAATGTCGAAAGGTTCGCTGACGACCCGGGTTAGCATCTTACCTGCCGCTTTGGTTTGTTCAGTCTTAAACTTTTGGCAGGATTCGCAATGGCGAACATGGCGTTTCGCGTCGCGATACATACCGGGCCAGAAATACCTCTGGGTCAGACGCGTGATCGTTTTTCGGACTCCCAAGTGTCCTGCGGTCGGGGAATCGTGACATTCACGTAAGACGCGGCTTCTACGGGGAGTTGGCACACAGAGCTTCCACGGGAAGTAGTCCTCATCGTCAGCTCGGTAGCCCATGTTCCTGTAGAGCTGGTCGTTTTCGATCATGTAGTCAGCGAATTCTCGGGTTCCTCCTGTATTTGGTCTTTCATCTTTTTGATCCAGTCGCAGTGGTCCTCGAGTTCGACAGCACCTTGCAGTACCTCACAAGGCTGTCGAGAAAGTGCGTCAGCCACGACGTTCAATTTACCTCGTCGATAGCGTACGTCGAATTGGAATTGCTGCAATTCTAGCGCCCAACGCGCTATTCGGCCAGAAGGGCTCTCAATAGAATTTAGCCACTTGAGAGCTAGATGGTCAGTAACGACCTCGAATCGGTACCCTTCCAGGTAGCACCGCATCTTCCTGATTGCCCAGATTATGGCCAGACACTCTTTCTCCGTGGTAGTGTAATTTTGTTCCGCGGGGGTTAATCGGCGGCTAGCGTATGCGATGACCTTCTCTTGACTTTCGGAGCCCTGCGATAAAACTACGCCCAAGCCGACGTCACTCGCGTCTGTTTGCAAAATGAACTTCTGGTCGAAATCCGGACAGCCTAATACGGGAGCAGTAGTCAGGCATCTTTTAATTTCTTCCAAGGCGGCTTGCTGTTCTGGTCCCCAGGTCCACTTCCGTCCTTTCTTTAGTAGCGCGGTCATTGGTTGCACGATAGTCGCGAAATTAGGGACGAATCGCCGATACCACGAGGCCATCCCGATCCATTGACGGAGTTCCTTTAAGTTAGAGGGGGCCTTCAACCCGTTGATCGCAGACACTTTCTCGGGATCAGTCTGGATTCCGTCACTGCTGATGACGTGGCCGAGGTAAACGAGTTTCTGCTTGAAGAAGCAACACTTCTTTGGGTTTATCCTTAAATTCGCATTCCGCAATCTGCGGAAAACTTCCGAGAGATGAGTAAAGTGCTGGTCTTCTGTTGCGCTTATGATAATAATATCGTCTAGGTAAGCGAAGGCGACCGGTTCCATTTCCACGCCGATTACACTATCCAGAGCGCGTTGAAACGTTGCGCTGGCAGAATGCAACCCGAAGGGCATGACCTTCCATTGATACAATCCTCTCCCAGGGACCGTGAACGCTGTATATTGGCGACTATCCCTAGCCATGGGAATTTGCCAATAGCCGTGCTTCAAGTCCAACGTGGAGATATATCGGGCGTGGCGTAATTTCTCCAGAATGTGATTGATTCTCGGGACTGGGTAGGCGTCGGGCACTGAGTGTGCGTTTAACTGACGGTAATCTATACACATGCGCCAATCGCCAGTTTTCTTCTTGACCAATACGATGGGAGCGCTGTGTGGGCTTACGGGCTTGTCGTCACGCATGACGATGGTGTGCTCGGCGACGTGAGACACCCCGTGCAGTTTCTCGAATAAGGCCAGTTCCCGATCGATGAAGCTTTGTTGCGCCGGACTCGTCTTCTACCGTCCCCAACCTAATGGGCGCACCGGCATTGATGTTCGGGGTTATAGTTCGCGTGGGAATAGGACTGGGTATCTCTGCTTCTTCTGGCCTGGCAGTTCCCAAATGGGCACCAACCGCAACAGGGTGTACCGTTTTCTCCTGGTTGCCCCGCGCCTTTATAAGTACTGGCTGTAAAAATGGTCTCCCGCCGCTTGGGCTTCATTTTGCAAGTCGAGGGTAGCTCGACCGCATCGCACCTGAGTTCCCGCTACTTTGAGGAAGTCCATTCCAAGTATTATACGATCTAACATGGTGGGCATTACTAACATGGGTAAGAGCACCGTAGTGCCGGCCAACGTAACCGAGGTTCGCCAGAGCTTTGTCACATCCAGACATGACCGATCGGCCAACGCTATTCTAGTGACAGCATCCTGTATCTCGTCTGCACTCGCGGCCAGTCGAGTAAAACTTTCACTGACGAAACTCCTCGATGCCCCTGTATCAATGGTGGCGTCCACACGTTGTCCTCCGACTTCTATCGCTGCCGTGATGAGCCCGCCGTGTAATCTCAACGGGGGTTTTACTGGGGTCGGGTTGCTGCTCCGTTCGTCTCCGCCGTACCCGGGTTCCGGCGGAGGCGTTCTCCGTTTCCCGACGCATTTCGACGGCAACATTCTATAGTTAAAACTCCTGATCGCCCACAGTCCCAACAGAAATCCCGACGTGGATTCGGGCAGTTCCTTTGGAGATGTCCGTTCTCTCCACAGCGATTACAAGCCGCCGTATGTCCACTCGAGAGGTTCCTTGACTGATCATCTGGTGGGTCACGTGTCCTGTCTGCGTTGAATTTCCCGGATTCCGGAATGGGTTCGGCGATCGGCGAAGTTGAGGTTCTTCTTGCCTCCTGTCCATGGTTGCTTTTGGCTCGCGTCGAGTCGTCTCGAGTTGTTTGACACTCTCATATTCTGTGGCCATATGGGTCAACTGTGTCAAAGTCGCGAATTCACTGCGTTTAATATACAGTCGGTATTCTGGAGCCATGTTTTCATATGCCCGGTACAATTCTTCCTCTTCTCGATAACCGGCTTGCTGCATCTTGGTTCTGAGCTCGATCAAGTAGGTCTTGAAAGGCTCTCCTCTCCGCTGCACGTGGGTCCGTATCTCATCTTCCAACCGCTCGAAATATCGAGGTGGTAGGAAGAAGTCGAGGAATTCCCTTCTTACAGTTCCCCATGAGGCCGACTGTAGGTGGCTCGTGCGAAACCACCGTGCCGCCGGGCCCTCCAAGATCTCGGACATAACGCGGGGTACCTCCTCTGGATTTATCCTGTAAGTCATCATCTTTTCCTCGAGCGCGGCGATGAGATGTCAACGGATCCGAACTCCCATCGAACCGTAAATTCCATTTGTGCATCTTCTCGGGGAGCAGATGTTGAGTTGGAACCGTGCTGCTCCGTGTCTCTTGTCCTTGTAGATCGGCGGGTAAGCGGGCGCCTACCGGTGGCATCCAGGTACCGTGCGTCGATCCTGGGTGGATCCCTCGATGGCGGGCTGGAGTCCCGATCGATGTGGCTCCGGTCGTCATGGGAATGGTGAGGGATTCTGCAAACTGTCCCGTCTCGCCGTTCCTGCCTGGAGGGTTCGGACTTGGGGTCCGGCTACTATATTGCTCCTGCAACTGAGCCAGTCGGTCCCACACACTTTGTGGGAACGACCCTGTGTTGACGAGGTTGGCGAATACCTTCCTGGTCTCCTCGACGGTTCCGTCGGCTTTAAAACCAAACTCCAGGGCGAGAGCGCTGAGTTCGTCTTTTCGGCGAGCGTGTATCCAGCGGACTCCTATACCTGGATTCTTAACAAAATCGGCTTCTTCGTACTCACCGTCAGATTCCTTAGGGTTACTCATCGTTGGTTATCCTCTTCGATTTAGTTTGGTGTGAACTTCCTTCTCGAGTCTTCTAGATCCTTCCGGAGATCGGTTCGGGTGACTCTACCCTTCTTTTTCTTCAGTGGGTCTTTAAGCCACTTGGGTGATTCTCTAGCTAGTCTCGGTGTCCCTGCTCGGGCGCCACTTGTAAGGATGCTCTCTGGCCGGGGTACAGATCTCAGTCAGATCCAGGAGTCCTTTACTAGAAATTTGTAAATCACCGAAACACCGGACTAGAGAGTATCATTCAACGAGTGAATGAGTCGTTTGGGGAGTCACGCCGAAGGTTCTCATAGACGCCGGGGGAGAGAGAGTTGGTGTCGGAGCTGGTCACGCCGTGTCTTGCTCCTGGGTGAAAAATTCCACGGGCTGGACCTTGGGGCGAGGCCAAGCCAGACGAACGGTTTCGCGAGTATGGGGACGCCGGGTAGTCCCGCCGATCACTTCCGCGATTGGGACACGTAAGTCGCTTTCCGCGTGTCGCAGGCCAAAAATTCACCGGGCTGGACCTTCGGACGAGGCCAAGCCAGGATACTATTTCGCGAGAGTAGGACCGGGGAGTTGCGTCGCGCGCAAGTCGTTCTCGATGTATCGGATGCCAAAAATCCACCGGGCTGGACCTTCGGGCGAGGCCAAGCCGGATAGGGTTTGTCAGACACGAGGGGGGATTGAGGTGAAAGGATGGCGGTACGATTGACCAGTCGGGAATGATGTCCGCGCGCAGGTCACATGCACTACGAAGAGAAAAGCTATTGTACTAGACCAGACGGGCCGGGTGTCCACGTGCCGGTCGCATGCGCTACGAGGAGGAAAACTAGGGTACTAGACCAGACGGGCCGGGTGTCCACGTACAGGTCACATGCACTACGAGGAGGGGAATCTAAGGTACTAGACCGAACGGGATGGGTGTCCACGTCGGGTCTCAAATGCTACGATGTGGGGAACCAAGATACTGGAGCAGACGGGCCGGGTGTCCACGTACAGGTCCCAAATACTACGGGGAGTGAGGTTAAGATACTAGACCGGACGGGACGGATGTCCACGTACAGGCCCCATGCACTACGAGGGGGGGGGGGGGGAATCTAAGATACTAGACCGAACGGGATGGGTGTCCACGTCGGGTCTCAAATGCTACGATGTGGGGAACCAAGATACTGGACCAGACGGGCCGGGTGTCCACGTACAGGTCCCAAATACTACGGGGAGTGAGGTTAGGATACCAGACCGGACGGGACGGATGTCCACGTACAGGTCACATGCACTACGAGGAAGGGAGCTAGGCTACTATAAATAAAAGAATCACGATCATGGAATTTACTTTGTTTTATTATTCTATTTTATTATTATTATTATTATCCTTTTTTATTTATCTACTGTCTTCCTACGAGTCCGCTACACCGCCTTTGTTTGACGGATAGGAATTTTGCATACACTAACCTCAAAACAATCACTCGTCCACTTCTTCACGAACCGCGTGCCTTCGCGCGGTCGAGGCGCAACTCGAATTATCCGGCAAGCGAGTTAAGGGAGGCGCGTCCGCTCCGTTCTACTTTTCCGGCACGAGAGACCGCCTGCTCGATCGGTGTGAGACCACCTTCCCCACGCTCCCTTTTTCCCGCTTTCGGGGTTTCTAGTATATTTCTTAATTTCTAGTATTTTCTTTACTCACTAAATATCGGCTGGCGTTGCCACTCGGGTTAGGAACTTAACTTAACTACTGCTTAATATTCAGTTTCAACTTAATATTTATTATTCATTATGCGTCGCTTACACCTATAACTTTATATACTACTAAAAATTGTATCGTACACCTAGGTGTGTACGTTACAGTAGAACAGCTTTTTGACCAAGAGGAGCAATTGTCGTCGAGTAATGAAGGATCCTCGGACGACTCGGATGCCGAAACTCAAATTTACTCGTCACACGAGTCGGAAACAGATGCGGAAGAAGGTGACACGGAGACTAATTCCGACGTACTTCCGCCCGCTGCCAAGAGGGGTCTCCCTTCGGAGCGCCTTGTTTACCGACGAAATTCTTGAGATCATTGTTGTACACACGAACGAAGATATTAAGTTAAAAAGTTATGCGCTGCTCGCCAGACACGCTACTTCCCGATCCAATCATAAAGATATAGAACTTGTCGAATTTAAAGCTTTCATAGAGTTGTTATACTATGCAGGGGTAAACAAATCCCGTAATGTGGAAGCTAAGTATCTGTGGGTATTCATGCAAGCCTCTTTTATAAAGCAACTATGCCTCTAAATAGATTCAAATTTCTGCTCGAATGTTTGCGCGTTGAAGATAAAAGCACACGTGCTCAGAGGAAGGAAGCTGATCGATTCACGCACATTCGCGAAATTTGGCATTTCTTTATCAGCAATTGCAGCATCAATTACGAACCAGGTCCAAACGTCACAATAGACGAACAGCTCCTTTCCTTTCGAGGACGATGCTCCTTCAAAATGTACATGCACATGAAACCCAACTAGTATGGAGTGAAGATTCAATCGTTGAATGACTTTCAACCCATTAAATGATCACGGCCATACCTTACGTCGGAAAAGTTGACAAATTACCCGAAGAATCTGTCCCCTCATATTACGTCAAAAAATTGTGTGAACCAATTTATCACAGTGGTCGTAATGTAACTTGTGATAATTGGTTCACATCGATTCCAATTTGCGACAAATTGAAAACCAAATATGACCTCACGATGGTAGGCACGCTGAAGAAGAATAAACGTGAGATTCCAAATAGTTTCAAATGCGTTCCGAAAACCGACAGTGACAAAGCACGATTCGCTTTTACAGGAGATACAAAAAAACTCTTTTCTCTTAAAACCCCAAGAAAAAGAAAATGGTTTTCCTTTTGTCATCTTTGCATTACGACGCGAATATCGATCAGGAAACTGGAAAGCCAGAAATGATTGTTTTTTACAATAAAACAAAAATTGGTGTCGATTCTTTTGACAAAAAGTGTCATGATTTCTCGACAAGCAGAAGGACCTCGCGATGGCCATTGCGTGTTTTCTACGGAATGTTAGATCAGAGCGTCGTGAACAGATTCATTTTGTATTCCCTTCTTGAAACTAATGAGGAAATGAATCGTTCTGAGTACATGTTCGAATTGTCTTCGGCTCTTGCGAAGCCATTTCTGGTTAGGATATTGTTGTTAACATCGTTGCAAATGCAATTGCGGTTGCAAATTGAACAATACGTAAACTACAAAGATAGGCCTGAAATGGACGACCAAAAGACTTTTCACTTGAGAACAAAATGTCTGAACAAAAAAGGTGCCAACTTTGTGGCCCTGCAACTGATCGAAAAACTTTATTCAAATGTTTGAGTTGCGAACGTCCTATGTGGAAAGACCATGTCGCGAAAGTTTGCCAGCACTCTGCCTTGCCGTTGCAAGATTTGTAAAGCTGTTCACAGTTGCTTTCTTTCCTCATGTAGTTTTGATTATCTACGTTTCATTTGTACTACACTTTTCATATGTGATATAACATTTTTGAAAAAGTAATGAGATTTCCTTACAGAACTAAACAACCATACATATTTACTTGTAAATATGTTATATTTTTGAGATTTGTTAATTTATATAAATATATGCATCATAGTAGATAATTATTATGCAAAAAGGTAAGTGTGACATTAAAACACTTTACTCGCGACAACGAAAAAATTGACCCATTTTCAAATGACAAAAAAATATACTTTTGGAGAGTACGGTTAAACTGCCATTAAAATCTAAAATTTCGTGAACCCTCGAAAAAATGCTTTCTTTTGTAGACTGAAAAAGTGACTTTTTCATGAACATTAATCAGTTTTTTATGAATTGAAGTATGAAAGTATTTTATTCTTAAGAAAATTCTGCATATTAAAAAAAGAAATTTTTAAAAATCGGACAATTACAAGTAAAGTTATTAACGGGCTAAGTCGAACACCCAGTGTGTGCGTTGTGTTAAAAAACGGAGGTGTGTGCGCTGAGGTTTTAGTAAACCTTTTTCCATATCTACTGACGCTCGGTGCAGTTTTGTCTCAGAATCAAAAACCCTTTTGTTCTGCCAGTAAAACTTTGAACGAACATGAAATAAACTATGCCACTATAGAGAAAGAACTTCTAGCCATAGTTTGGGCAACAAAGTATTTCAGATCATGCCTATTTGGAAGATCTTTTGAAACTCTGAGTGACCATAAACCTCTTGTCTGGCTTAATAACATCAAAGAACCATACATGAAACTACAAAGATGGAAAATCAAATTAAACGAATTTGATTATAAAATTAAGTATCTTCCGGGAAAAGAAAATTTTGTAGCCGATGCTCTATCCCGTACCAAAATAGAAGAATTAATGCTTGGTGAAGTTGCCAACAGTGTAGATGCAACTATACATAGCGCTTCTGAAAGAACCAAACTGGAAACTACTAAGATGGAAAATCAAATTAAATGAATTTGATTATAAAATTAAGTATCTTCCGGGAAAAGAAAATTATGTAGCCGATGATTTATCCTGTACCAAAATAGAAGAGCTAATGCTTGGTGAAGTTGCCAACAGTGTAGATGCAACTATAATCTTTATTATATACCCATTATATATATATATATATATATATATATATAAATAAAATATAATATAAATTAGATTTTTCACTTTGCGATATATTAAAAAAAAGCAATTTTTATTTTAATATACAGTGGAGTTTTATTGGTAATGTCTTAATAGTTAGATTCCCAAAATTGAACTGTCTTTACAATTGCATTATTCTTATAACTATGGCTTTTATCGGTGACAGCGACGCTAGCAGCGAAAGTGGACTTCGATCAGAAGTTTTCGATTGGTCGAATTGGTAGCCTGATGGGTGGGTTGTCAGGCTGCATCTTTTGTTTATTAAATTTGGATTGGTCAAAGCTTTTATGCTGATGAATGGGTTCTCATGCTGGACCCTTTGTTTAAAAGTTTACCTCTTGTTTATGTCTGCTGTCGTCGGTAAAGGCGTGTGAAATGTTTATAATAAGGGGACTGTTGATAACAGGCGTGGGAAATGTTTATGTCTAACGGGAAATGTTTATGTCTGATTAATTTGAATAACTCCTATATAGTAGGCTATAGTAGGCTCTGAAATGTTATGTTTGACAAATGAATTAATGGATATCTCGGGATATACAGGTTGGGTGTTATGTTTGACAAATGAAGTAATGGGTATCTCGGGATATACAGGCTGGGTGTTAGGCTTGATGTCTGTAGTATTTGGTAATACGTCACTCGCCCCTCCTTTAGAACATTCGACATCCTTGTTGAATCTAACAAAAATTTATTTTTTGTTGGCTAGGCGCCTATAGGTAAATATGATGTAAGTAGTGATGGTTAAAACTATAATTATTAAAATTGTGAATACAATCCACTTGTAAACTGTTTCTTGCTTTTCTTGATAACTAATTGATTTCTTAATTTTAACAATGGAATTGGTTCATATAATGTTACATTCGTGCTATATAATATAATTATATATTCGTTTATAATTTTGAAGTAGTACATTTTATGTTTCTTATTTCTAAAGTGCATTGACTTAATTGTATTATGTTGTTTCCCTGTTTCGTTTTGTTGAATATTTCACAATCTTGTTTAATTTGTGTTTTGCTTAAATTATAAGTTATAATGATGTTCGGTTCAATATATTTTATAGATTCATTTTCTGATATAAACGTGTGTTGACAATTCGCTAGTTGATTAGTAAGAATTTGAGAGATACATTGATCAGTGATTATAAATTTTTGGTCTAAACTTGGTGTATTTTCTAAATAAAAAACAATGTTTTTATCAGTTACAAAATATTCAAAGTTATCATTTATGTCAATTTGTCGGCCTATATTATCTGGGTATTTTATAATTCTATATTTTTGGGTTTCCTTAAATGAAGTTGGTATATGAACTAAAATAAAAGTGTCTTTAGTCTGGCTACAAATCCAAGCTGATGTTTTGATTGATAAAGTTTTCTTCGTCTATATCATCCAACTGTTTCAATATCTTAGGATTGAATATTCCTATTCTTGTTAATTGTAATCCCATTTGTAAATCTTCAATATACTCAAGGAAAATGTTTAATGAATATCTAAAAATGTGTAATGCATCCATTTCTTCTTCATCTTTCACAAGTCTTGTTATGTCTTCGGATTGTTTATTTTTTACTGTAACTATTTCATTAAAATCTTTATTTTCAATTGCTTGATCTTGTAAATTTTCTAATTTATCTTCTAGCTCTTTTTTATCGTCTTCTGTTAATGTCCCAAATAAGTATTTATAAGCAGTTCCTACAATATTAATTAATCCTCGTTTTTGTCTTTGTGTAGAAATAATTCCTTGATTTCATGTTTTAGTTGTTTTAGTGCTAAGGCAATATCTGGTACGTAATTAAATTTGTTTTCGTATTTCATAGAGTCCTGGTATGTTTCTAATATTTTTGTTTGATTAATCTGTATCATATGATGTTCGTAACTTAAAGGTATTTTTACAATCCCTGTGTTCAGAAGTAAATAACCGTTATTTGAAGTGATAGGTGTAATACTAATTTGTTGAGCTGTTGTCGATGCTACATTCGTCCACGTTATTATCAAGATCATTTGAAAGATCGGAGTCAGTATTGTCAGATTCCCTGGAATGATTAGAGAGATTTTGCGCTTTAGCTTTTTTAAATTTACTTATGTGCTTTATTACTTTATGACCCCTATTAGTTTCTTGCCAATGCTTTTCGTCTTTCTGTTCTAGTGCTCCTGTCTTTTTGAATGGGTTTACTAATTTCGCTTTACGTTTCATTTCTTTTTCAACTTTGGTATATCTTAGATCCACTTCATGTTCCTCGCGATTTTTATTAATTTTTTCTATTTAATGTTCTTTTTGTTTTTGCATATTTTTTCTCGGTTCCATACCATAAAGAAAGATTTGGGCAGGGGTTTTACCAGTGGCATCATGGGTTATTTCGTGATTGTAGACATACGTTGCCTTTTATATATTCATTAATTTGTCTTCAGCATCTGAGAGTGTATTTATGATTCTAAGTTTTTCGTTAATTGTTTTATGAACCCTTTCTATGTCAGCTATACCGTTTTTACTACTAGTGATTTCAATATTAATATTTTCTTTCTGTAGCCAGTTTTGTAAAGATTTCGATACTAGGCCGGGATATTGATCCATTTTAATAGTTTTCGGTTTACCTATCATAGAAAAAATTTTGAGTAATGCTTTTTTACTTTCAATCCAGTCTGTGGTTTTCGTTTCTATAATGGAAATGAATTTTGAATGAATGTCAATACATGTCAAAAATTTACGTTGGTCAATAAAATAATAGACAATAACATATTTATCACGAATATTTTGAGTTTCAGGAGTCTTTTCAAAAGGGAGTGCAACTTTTCTGTGCTCTGCTTTGCAAAAATACAGGCCTCGCATTTATTTATAATGTTTTGAATAAGTTTTTGTGCGTCTGGGAAATAATATTTAGTTTTAAAATCGTCATACGTCTTTTTAAAGCCTTGGTGTATCGTCTTTTCGTGTATTTCTAATATTTTTTCGTGGAAGTCTGCATATGTGGACAAGTTGGGAAGTATTACTGAAGTTTTCATTAATTTTGTACCAGTGTTTGGTTTAATTAAATCCATATAGGCTCGTTGAAAGATAGCAAAGTCTTCGTCATTATTAATGAACATAACAAAATTGTGTCCACATATGAATTTTATAATTAAATCTTTTTCTAAACGGTCAGTCATGTCACTGTAAATTATTTTGTTAATAGTTTTGTTAAAGTAGTGAGTAAGTTCGTTAGTGTCTTTATTTCCTTTTTCAAATATTAGTTGGTGATTAAAAACGTTAATAGTTCTTTCAGTGATCTGTACGCAATTGCCATTATCTTCTTGTGCACTATGCACTGTTGCTGCAGTAGTTTCTAATTCATCATCATTTTGAAAAACTTCTTCAAATTTTTTATCTTTAGTTTCCTTTTTTGTAATTCTTGATAAAGCATCTGCTACGCGATTCTATTTTCCTTTAATGTATTTTATTTCATAATCAAACTCTCTAAGTTTAATTTTCCAACTGTAACTTGTAACTTCATATTAGGTTCTTTTATATTATGTAACCTAACAAGCGGTTTATGGTCTGAGCATGTTTTTAAAACTTCTTCCAAAAGATAAGAGCGGAAATATTTGGTTGCCCATACTATAGCTAGTAATTCTTTTTCAATAGCTGCGTAATTTAACTCATGTTCATTTAAAGTTCTACTGGCGAAACAAATAGGTTTACCTTCTTGTGATAAAACAGCACCTAATGCATAATTGCTTGCATCTGTAGTTAAATCAAACTTTTTTTCGAAATCCGGATATGTGAGAATTGGGTCGTTACTTATTAGAGTTTTTAATTTTTGAAATGCTTCGTTATAAGTGGGATCTTTAACATTTATTTTGGCTCCTTTCTTTAAACAAAAAGTCATTGGTTTTGCGATTTTTGCGAAGTCTTTTATGAATTTGCGATAAAATCCGCAAAGGCCTAAAAACGATTTTATTTGTTTCGGAGAGTTTGGAATTTTAAATCTTGAATAGCTTGAATCTTATTTGGATTTGCTTTGATTTCTTCAGTTGTAATTATATGTCCTAAAATTCAGTTTCTCGTTTCATAAACTCACATTTATCTAATTGCAGTTTAAGATTTGATCTGCGAAGACGTTCGAATACTTTTCTAAGAGATTGGATATGCTCTTGCAAAGAGGTTGAAAATATGACAATATCGTCCAAATACACAAGACAATGGGTACCTATTATGTCGTATAAAATATTATTCATGCAACGCTGAAATGTCGCGGGAGCATTTTTTAGACCAAATGGCATCCTAGTATACTCATAGTGACCTTTCTTGGTGGAGAATGCAGTTTTTTGTATAGATCCTGGGTCCATTTCAATTTGATGGAATCCTTTAGCTAGGTCTAATGTTGTAAAGTATAGACATTTACCTAATTTATCTAATATTTCATCCATGTTTGGAATAGGAAATTTGTCATTTATGGTTATTTCATTGAGTCCTCTGTAATCAATGGCCATACGAAATTTGGGAATGCCCGATGCATCCTTTTTCTTTGGTACCATTACAATAGGACTACAATAAGGAGATTTTGATTTTCTGATAATATCTTGATTTATCATTTCCTCAATTTGTTTTTCTACTTCTGTGTCATAAATGTACGGATAACTATATGGTCTCCTATAAATCGGTTCTTCATGTTTCGTTTTATTATGTGTTTGATTTCGTTCGTGAAAGTCAAATTGTCACCTTCGTGATACTGAATATCAAAATACTTGGACATTAAATAATGAAGTTCAGTTTTTTCTTCATTATTTAAGTGATCGTCTCTTAAATAATTATTTGTTAAGTCTGTTTGCACGGCATAAATATATTCGTCATCGTTTGTTATACTGGAAAAGGTTTGATTACGTTCCTCTTTTATATTTATCATTGGGAATTCGTAATTATTTAGAATAATAGTGTTTCTCATGAAATCAATTTTGGCTGAGGTTTCTTTTAGAATTTTTCTTCCTATAAGAATATCATAATGATTTGAAAAATTAAAAAAAAAAAATGTTTGCTTGGATGAAAATAATTTTGGGATGCTAAATTCGATATATTTTTCTAAAGTTACAGATTCTCCTATCGTTTGGACTTTTGTCAAAATATTTTTAGTTGGGTATTTCAAAAAGTTTTCGTTTATCAAATTTATGCTTCAGCCTGTATTAATAAGACAAAGGGATATTTTGCTATCAATTTTAATTTTTATTGCGGTGGTGTTTCTTCCGAGGCTGTTGTCTGAAAATTTTCAATTGTGTCCATTGGCTCAGTTCTACGTTGTTGACCTGAGTCTGAGGTTCGGGCACGTTTTTGGGGAATATTAGTACTTTGAGTAGTCTGGGCATTTTGTACTTGATTATTTTGAAAAGATCTAGGATAATATTGATTGCCAGAAGAATTATTATTAAAGCTGGTATTATTACCCCAGTTCCTCTTTGAGTCGAACTTGTTCTGTCTCTGTTGATTTTTGTTATATCGATTTTGGTAATTATTATTTTAAATTCTTTCTCCTTGACTATTATCTGACTGATTATTTGGGTTAAAGTTTCTTGCTGATCTAAAGTGTGGATATTCGTCGTCATCATTAGAGTTTTGGGATGTATACGAGCGGGTATTTAAAGGTTTATCTACAAACAATCCTACAGCTTGGGCAGCTTGTTTTAATTTAAGAGGAATTGATATATCAAATTTGCTCAACGTAATATATGTTTGTACTGGCAATTTTTCGCGAATCACTTCAGCTAATGTATTATTCAAAGTTCTTGAAACTTAAACCGTGTTTGATGGATTGTTATCTAAGCTGAGTTTACAACATATTCTACTTGTTTGTTCTTTTAATTCTTCGACAAATCTACGTAAATTATTTTTATATTTAGTCTCACATAATTCCATAATCATCTGATGTGGAGGTGTTGCGCTGTTGTATTCGCTGATAAGTAAAGTCCTTAATTCCTTCCAGTCCTGTGGTATATTTCTCATCAACAATGTTCGGGCTCGACCTATTAGAAGGTTTCGGATGGCTGCTTGTATAATTTGATGTTGGGCTCCTGATGTTGTCGGATAATGGTAAACTAGTTCGTCAACTTCCTTTATGAAGAGAGCCAAGTAGAGTGGGTCTCCATTAAATTTGTTTATCTGCTTAAGTTGCAGAAGAAAATGGTCATGGCCACGTCTGTAAGAATTTGTGTTGCTTTTGCGGCTGTGGCTGCGGCTGATGTTGATGGCATTTCCATTTTTAAAGTTTAATAAAACTTTGTTTTTTAAGTTTTTTAAAAATTTTTGTTTACACGAAATATATCAGTTATTAGATTTATTATCGCTGAGTTTAGACATAGAAATCCTCATTCGTGATTTGACTAATGTTGTTGTTTTATTTTCACAATATTTTAAGTAAGTTGGTTTTGCGGATACAAATAAATTTTTTCACTCGCGAGGATATTACTTGTATCCTACCGGCTGCGCCAATTAGATTTTTCACTTTGCGATATATTAAAAAAAAGCGATTTTTATTTTAATATACAGTGGAGTTTTATTGGTAATGTCTTAATAGTTAGATTCCCAAAATTGAACTGTCTTTACAATTGCATTATTCTTATAACTATGGCATTTATCGGTGACAGCGACGCTAGCAGCGAAAGTGGACTTCGATCAGAAGATTTCGATTGGTCGAAATGGGTGGGTTGTCAGGCTGCACCTTTTGTTTATTAAATTTGGATTGGTCAAAGCTTTTATGCTTTTTTGATTGTTGATTGTTGATAACAGGCGTGGGAAATGTTTATGTCTAACGGGAAATGTTTATGTCTGATTAATTTGAATAACTCCTATAGTAGGCTCTGAAATGTTATGTTTGACAAATGAATTAATGGGTATCTCGGGATATACGGGTTGGGTGTTATGTTTGACATATGAAGTAATGGGTACCTCGGGATATACAGGCTGGGTGTTAGGCTTGATGTCTGGAGTATTTGGTAATATATATATATATATATATATATATAATATATACATAATAAAAAAAAACAAATAAATAAAAACCAACAACAAATACTAAATAATTAAAACATTTTTAAGTTTTTAAAAATGCTATATTCTAAACTATTAAACATAATGACTAGAAAATAACTTCATTTTATTACGTTATTTTTCAAAAGGAGGGAGATGTAGTATGCACACATATTGAATACCCACTGTACCAAGAGTACTTAAAGGGTACACACTGTAACAGTTTGTTGCAGTGTTTACATAATCAAACATGCCCGGTCATAAACCCAAATCTCTAAAATTTTCTTAAAAACAAAATTAAAAAAAAAAATTTTAATTTAAAACAAAATTTTTATTCAACAAAAAAATCAATTTAATCATAATTTTTCCATAAGCCAATATAAATGGCATATTTATATAAATTGAGAAACACACGAAATATAATTGGAATAAATTAAAAAACACCCAAAATGGATTTACTAGACACCAAAGTGGTAGACTCAACGGCAAACGTTGTAAATAAGATCGAATATGAAAAATTGATACAGAAATGATCACAATAATGCTAATAATAATAGGAGTTATAATGTTAGCAAATGCGCTTTTAAAATTATATTAATTGCACAATAAGTGCCTTCTCAAAAGATTCCAAAGTCAAGCAAACGACTTGGACAAAATTTAAAACTAATTAACATCAATGACATAAAAAAAAATTTATTAACATATTCAATCAAGTTACAATAATTCCCAATATCAACCTTATTTTTTTAATACCAAAAATGAACACTCTAGAAGCCATTACAAAGGTCTATAGGAATGACCCAAGTTTTCGACATAGAATTCTACAATTGGTCTCAACGACCCCGAGGAGCATATTAGAGCTCGAATACAGTTAATTGATTTATTCAGGTTACATTTTTGCCCAATGATTCATTGCTTCAGAACAAAAAAAAGGAATTGTATTATCAACAATTCCAGGAGTTTTGGTTAAATCAATTATAAAAGAAATGCAATATTTAGGAATTGGAGGAATTAATTACCCATATCCATAAAATAAAATCATTTATTAAAACCTATATAAGTTTAAGCCAAAAAAGGCCAATACAACAAGATACAATAAGAATACATGCAAAAATACTTGTCGACTTATTTAATGAGGCAAGAATATTAGTGCATGAAAATAGAAAAATAATAAGCAAAACGAACTGGTCAAAGGTATCAAAATAATTGATCAAGTTACGTTCGAACTTATTAACAGTCAGAGAGAGGTATAAATTGGATATAACTATACCAACAATTTTAAATACCCCTCTGACAATAGATCCAAGTTAAAAACTTGAATCAAATAACCCTGAACCAACTGAGTCAGACCCACAAGAAAGCTCATGCTCTGAGGTAGAGATAGAAACTAAGTTAGAAGAAACCGATCAACACGATCTAACAATCCCTGCGGTATTAACAATACCAAAAACACAGGAAGAGGATACTGAAAATTCAGACCTGGAAATAATAGAATCCAAGCCTACCATAATGGCAGACGAAACCATTGCCCAGCGGGCATACATAAAAGATATATCAAGCGCCATACCCGAATTCAATGGCCAATGGCCAATGACCATTGAAATAGACAATTTATAAAAGCTAAGCGTCGTATATCGATGAAGGGTTATCAGCCGAACATGCTGATAAGTTCAGCACAAAATAAGCCATCAACACAATGGTTAAAAACTGTGAGCATGGCAGACTTAAAACAATACTAGAAGCTGGTAACTTTACCACAATGAATGGTGCCGTCACGAAGTATATACAATCTAGTACGGAAACGACGGGCAACGCGAAATCCATATTATACGCACGTGGAGGACAAGCCTATCGAGGTACTTTTCGTGGTAGAGGAGGCCGTGGTAACTACAACGGTCACTACCAATACCAAAACAATGGATATAACCGATACAACGGTTATAATCTAAGTTATAATAACCGGACCAACAACTATAACAATAGAGGTCGTGGAAATTATAGGGGAAACAACCGTGGCGGAGCCAATAACGGTAACTTCAATAATAATAACAACGTTTCACCCGGAATGAACAAACTAAAAAATTATATACATTATTAGATGATACTGGTGCAGATTTTTCATTTATAAAGGAAAATTCATTTAACAACGTAGATCACACAAATATTATTCAAATATCAGGTGTTGGAGAAGGAACAACCAACGCTAAGGGACTAACTTCAATAGAACTCCTTTCAAATAACTATGCCATCCCACATATTTTCTATTTAGTAACAACAGATTTTCCAATTCCATGTGATGGCATAATTGACATCGACTTCATGAAAAAATATAATTGTCAAATTGACTTAAAACCAGAAAACGATTGGCTTATACTAAGGCCCAACAATCTCGATCACCCAATAAACATTCGAATAAATCGTGCATTTTAAATCAATTTGACAATTTTACGAGAAAGGTCCGAAGTTGTCCGAAAAATTGCTATAAACGCAGCAACCAAGTAAGTATTTATACCAAACCAAGAAATCCAAAACGGAGTATTCATTGAAACTCCTTTGCAGATTCAAAAAATACATTGTTCGAATTTAAAATACTACAAATAAAACGAAATTATCCACAATAAATGATTCTACCAAAATAATATTAATAATAATAATAATAATAATAATAATAATAATAATAATAATAATAATAATAATAATAATAATAATAATAATAATAATAATATTAATAATAATAATAATAATAGTATTAATAATAATAATAATAATAATAGTAATAATAATAATAATGTCCGAACTGTACATTAATCTCAATCTCAATTTCAATCTTTTTGTTTCACCTCCGGAATGAACGAATTTATAGCCTGATTCCATTGCCGCATTAGTGGACTTTTTAAATGTGCCTGATTCCATTGGCGCTTTAGCATTTAGCTAATGCTACTCCGACATGTGAGTGGCACGAGCAGCTGATCTGGGTTTGTTTACTTTTGCATTTGGCAAATCCAAAATAAAATTAATCAAAATAAATGAACATGAGTGAGTTTAATAAACTCTGTAATGCTCAGCAGGACATCTATAATGCGACCGAGGCATTTGCCAACTTGGACGACAAGGAAGAGAAGCTGATTACGTTGTTTTGACGGGTTTGCAATGGAGACCACCACAGTTTCCAAAAAGGGCTAGGATCCCCGTATATGTGGGAGTTATTTTATGCCAGAGATCCAGCAGTAATGCATTGTGGTACTGCGAGCAGAATTTTCAGCCTGCGCTTTAGTTTTCAATCATTTTTATACAAAATAGATTTTATATTGAAAAGACATCAAAATTGCGCCAAACTTGCATATAGAAAACATCTGTTGTAGTAGTGGCACGAACAAAATATCGTTCAACATCGGTATTTTCCGGTATTTTTTCTAAATGTGTTCGCATTTAAAAATCGCATTTATTTTAAATGCGGCATTTAGCCTTATGGGATTATCTGTGTAAATAAATGCGCATTAGGCTAAATGCGTTTTAATGCGAAAATGGAATCAGGCTATAAGAAATTATATACATTATTGGTTGATACTGGTGCAGATATTTCATTAATATAAAAAAAGTCAGATTCATTCAACGTAGACCACACAAGGAACAATGAACTCTAAGGGACTAACTTCAATAGAACTTCTTTCAAATAACTATGCCATCCCACATAATTTATATTTAGTAACAACAGATTTTCCAATTCCATGTGATGGAATAATTGGCATTGACTTCATTTTATTAATTAAAAGGAACTAAAAATTGAACCATTAGATGACTACGAAATAGTAAAAACAAACGAAAATGAGAACAATACAGACACTTTAAAGAAATTGAATATAATTTCCCTTCACAAATTTAAAACAATACTTAATGAATTATGCACAATATACATGGACATATTCGGAATAGAAACCGAATCAATGTCAACAAATAATTTTTACAAATAAAAAATTAGATTGAAAGATGATGAACCAGTTTATATTAAAAACTACAGAATTCCTCACAGTCAAAAAGAAGAAGTAGATAAACAAGTCGATAAATTAATCAAAGATAAAATCATAGAACCTTCAGTTTCAGAATATAACAGTTTATTATTAAGTGTACCCAAAAAGTCACTACCCAATTCAACCGATAAAAGATGGCGTTTAGTAGTTGACTACCGCCAAATCAATAAGAAAATCTTATCCGATAAATTCCCATTACCCAGAAAAGACGACATTCTCGATCAACTAGGCAGAGCAAAAAAATTCTTATGTTTAGATTTAATGTCAGGATTTCATCAAATAGAACTCGAAGAAAACTCTTGCAATATAACGTAATTTTCCACGAGCAATGGCTCCTATCGTTTATGGGTTAAAAATAGCACCAAATTCTTTCCAAACAATGATGTCAATTGCATTTTCAGGTATCGAACCTTCACAAGCTTTCCTTTATATGGGTGACCTAATTGTCATCGGTTGTTCAGAAATGCATATGATTAAAAACCTCGCAAACGTTTTTTGATTTATGCAGGAAACACAACCTTAAATTGCACCCAGAAAAGTGCACATTTTTCAGACACGAAGTGACCTTCCTTGGGCATAAGTGTACTGACAAAGGCATTCTACCAGACAACAAGAAATATGAGGTCATATAAAAATACCCAGCCCCAACGGACGCAGATAGCGGTAGAAGATTTGTTGCATTCTGCAACTATTACATAAGATTCATCAAAAATTTTTCCGATTTTTCACGACACATAACGCGTTTATGCAAAAAGAATGTAAAATTCGAGTGGACAGATTAAAGTCAAAAAGCCTTCGATTACCTAAAAATACAACTGATGATACCAACATAATTACAGTATCCCGACTTTAATAAAGAATTTTGCATAACAACGGATGCAAGTAAACAAGCATGCGGAGCCGCTCTAAAACATACCAGTATCATACGCATCAAGTTCATTCACAAAAGGAGAAAGTAATAAAAACACGACCGAACAAGAATTAGCAGCTATACATTGGGCAATTAAACACTTTAGACCATATATATACGGAAAAACACCTCACAGTAAAAACAGACCACAGACCACTAACATATCAATTTTCAATGACTAACCCATTTTCAAATAACCAGAATAAGACTTGACTTAGAGGAATACGATTTTACTGTTGAATATCTTAAGGGAAAGGACAATCACATTGCAGACGCATTATCTTGAATAACCATAATGGGCTTAAAAAATATTCAAACGAATAATTAAATTCTGAAAGTCAGTACCCGAATCCAAAATAAACAGAAAAATTACTGCGCAGGAACAGAACAAAAAAAAGATTTGCTTAGGCGAATCCTAAATGAAGCTTCTCAGCCTAACGTATACGAAGTCATTGTAAATGACGAGGTACGAAAAGTAGTGACCTTGCGATTGACGTATTCACTTTGCTAACTAAAGCATGGGAAGAAAGTTATAGCAAGAATTGACGTTAGCGATATGTACACCAATGGAATTCTCGACTTAGGTCAGTTCTTTCAAAGGCTTGAAAAGCAAGCCGGTATACTAAATATCAGCCAATTCAAAGTGGCACCGAAAAGATATTTAACACCATCTTAATGGAATCTTTCAAAACAATGGGCAATAAAATATTACAATCTCTAAGAGTAGCGCTACTCAAGCCGGTGACCCTATTATCAAATAATGAGAAAGAGAAAGAAGCAATACTGTTTACATTCCATGACGATCCAATACAAGGAGGTCATACAGTCATAGCTAGAACGTTAGCAAAAACAAAAAGGTATTATTATTGGAAAAACATGACCAGAGATATATCAAAATATATAAGAAAATGCCTCAAATGCCAAAAATCAAAAACAACAAAGACCTCATTGACTATCACTGAAACGCCACAAATGGCTTTCGACAGGGTAATTGTGGATACGATCGGTCCACTACCCAAATCTGAACAAGGAAATGAATATGCACTAACTCTAAACTGCGATTTAACAAAATATCTTGTAGCAATACCGATACCGAATAAAGGTGCAAATACAGTAGCAAAAGCTATATTTAAAGATTTTATTTTAAAGTACGGTCCAATGAAGATGTTCATCACGGACATGGGAACAGAATATAAAAATTCAATAATAGAAGAATTATGCAAAAATTTTAATATCGAAAACATAACTTCTACGCACATCATCATCATACTGTAGGTATCGTGGAGCGAAGCCACAGAACATTTAATGAGTTCATCCGATCATACATCTCTGTTCACAAAACAGATTGGGACGTGTGGCTCAAATACTTCGTATATTGTTTTAATACAACCCCCTCTATGGCACATAACTTTTGCTTATATGAGTTAGTTTTTGGTAAAACTTCAAATTTACCTACACATTTTAATAGTATAGATAAGATAAAACCCCTATATAATATAGAAGACTATGCTAAAGAATCTAAGTTTAGACTAGAACAAGTATTTAAGAGAGCAAAATTAATGTTAGAAGCTCATAAGCAAAAACAAAAAATTAGCTATGACAAAAATACTTTAGATTTTAGGAGATCAGGTTTTATTGAAAAATAAAACAGGGCATAAGCTAGTGTGAGGAGTCTTAAAACTCCCCACAATTCCGAGGCAGGAGAGCTGCATAGCAACAGCGAAGGAGGCAAGAATGCCGGAGGAGTCAAGGGCAACAAGGTCAAACGGTAAACAACGGACCTTGGACCCGGGCAAAGCGGAGACACCGTGGGCTAACGGTACCACGCTGGACATTGGACCCTCACACGGCAAGGGCAACAGGGTCGAACGGTAAGATGGCGTATGTCTGCCTCCGTATGTCTGCCTCCGCTGTCTGACCTGGACCGCTAGCTTCTCCATGTAGCCTCGAGGAAGGAAATATCCTTGGAAGCTGAATATGAAGTCTCCCCAGTTGTCCCACTGCCGGTTGTTGGCTATGAACCACTTTAGGGCTCTGCCCTGCAGCAGCTCCGGCATTGCTCGTGGGATCTGGTTTATATCCAGACCATATGTCTCGGCTGACCACTCCACCTGCTCCAGGAACTCCAGTGGCTTGTCGTTGCCGTCATACCGAAAGTTCCACTCTCGGACTTGCTTGGCCACCTTGGCGTAGTCCTGCGGATGTGGCCGTACGCTTTCTTTCCTCTCGCGGCTGCCTTCTCGCTGCCTGCCGTCGCTTGCCATGCTCTGAATGCCCAGGCTTGCTATAAGGCCTTCGGCATCTGCGGCTGTTAGCTTGAATTTTGGGACCGGCAGCTTCCGGAATTTGACCTCCAGACCTGCCACTAACTCTGCCACGACCGGGTCTTCTGTTATGGGGTCAACCGTCTCTGCCAGGGTCTTCCTCATCGCCTCTACCGAGCCCTCAAGTTTTATTCCCAGAACATTGCTCACCTCGGCGAAGTCCTCCTTCCTGAGATTATAAATCCAGGACTTTCCCATCTTTGATCTTTTGTTCTCTTGGTCAGGGCAATCACTCATGGGCGCCAGATGTAACGACCTGATTTCTATGTATTCTCGCTCGCTACGTTAACGGGCGCCTAGCCACCTTTATCGCCTGATGTAACGACCTGATTTCTATGTATTCTCGCTCGCTACGTTAACGGGCGGCTAGCTCAGAGAGGTTATGGGTTCGTTCCACCAAATTTATATTGGGTGATTGCCTTTGTCTTTATTCGTCTCCTTGTACAAGCCTCGCGGCTCTTCAGCTGCTGCTGCTCCTCGTCGTCGTCCTCTGCGGCGTCGCTCCTCGTCGCTGTCCTTCGCGGCGTCGCTCCTCGTCGTCGACTGCTTGCTGGTATCTGCCTCGTGACGGCTCCGTCGAGACTCTGGATGTTATGCGAACCTCACTATCGGGACCGGCAAGGTGTTTCGCCTAGCAGGTAGAACGCCGTTCTGCATTTTCGCCTAGCCACCTTTATCGCAGGCTCCCTAACTTGGTCCGGATTGTGTCGGCAAGGTGTATCGCCTAGCCGGTTGAACTCGGTTCGACCTCTTCGCCCAGCCACCTTTATCGCAGACTCCACGCAAGGACTCCCTGAGCTCGATTTAACCACGACCTAGCACCCGTTGGATCTCAGCGTTGAAGCCTCAGCCTTGTAGACTCTCAGTCGTTCGGCGTCTCGACTTTGCGCTTTTGATCCTGGTCCTCGGCACTTGATTAACTTGCTACTGGCCTCGCGTACACGCACTCTCTTTGATTCTAGCACTATATCTCCTTCTGTGCTGCGCTTGCGCCGCCTTTTATAGCCTGTGATGGTCCCGTTATTTCCCTTTTCCAGCTCGGGTCCAAGGTCCACTGCCGCACCGTTAGTTCAATGTGCGTCCTCTTTGTGCGGGTCCGAAGTCCGCCATTTTACCGTTCGACCCTGTTGCCCTTGCCGTGTGAGGGTCCAATGTCCAGCGTGGTACCGTTAGTCCACGGTGTCTCCGCTTTGCCCGGGTCCAAGGTCCGTTGTTTACCGTTTGACTTTGTTGCCCTTGACTCCTCCGGCATTCTCGCCTCCTTCGCTGTTGCTATGCAGCTCTCCTGCCTCGGAATTTGTGGGGAGTTTTAAGACTCCTCACATTTCCCCCTTTCTTCGGAAATGTTATGAAAGTGGTGATCTCCCCGCCCCTGTTGTTCGTTCATTCAAACTCCCCGCCAAACTTGTTCTCCTCGTGACCCCATACAGTTCCCCAAAAGACTTCAACTTTCCCTGAGCTGCCCTCGTAAGACTCCCCCCCAGACAGCGCTCTGAAAGACCTTTAACTTTCCCATGCCTGAGCTGCGTTAGCCTGTTCCCCAGACAGTTCCCCGAACTTGAACTTTCCCAAAACTGCATCTCGTTCCTTCGATAATTCCCCGCGTAGAATTTGAATTTCCCGCCCAGACATTTCCCCGTGTTTGCAATCACCATTCCGATTCCCGTAGTCTGGCCACTCTACTGACCCTGTCTCGATCGCACTTATCGATAGTGGGTCCAGCTTTGCCACCGTTGTTGCCGTTATCGTTTCCGTTGTCTTAAGTTGCCTCCGTGTGACCGTTTCTTGAGAAATCCAGTATTTTTTGTACCCATCGATCGCAACTATCGATCGACCGCCTATCGCCTGGCGCCCCCGTCCCTAATTTCCTCACGGCCTCGTTGTTTTGAAAAAACTGGTAAGTGAACTTGCTGATTATGGTTTTCCTTTAATTAACGACTTTTTCGACACAGCGACACCTTCCTCTGCCTCCCTCGCTGTCGCTGCGCCTCTTCGGCCACCCGCGCCGGCCACTCCGCCTCCGGAACCTCCGCCCACGGTTCCGCGCCCTCCGACTGCTGTCTTCGCAGCGTCGGCCTCGCCGGTGGGGCTCGCGACTCCGGGCACGAAGTCTGCCGCGCCAGCTTCGAGGGTGGCCCCGCGTCCCGCGACGTCTCCGGCGGTGATGGCCACTCCCATGGCCCCTTCTCCAGCCCCTCCTGGGCCTCGCGCTCCTCCTTGGGCGTCACCTCCGGTCCCTCGCGATCGGCCGTCTCCGCGACGCGTTTCGCCGACTTGGCCCTCGGCTCGCGCTGGTTCAACGGCGGTGGGCGCCGCCACTCGATGGCTTCGAAGGCCTCCCGCATCCGGGCCTCCTCTGCTGCCTCCTCGGGGGCGGGCCACATCCACGTGACCGTCTGCTGATGACACCTCCTGTGGCGGCTGCGGCTGCCCCTGCGGCGGCTGTGGCTGCTCCTGTGGCGGCTGCGGCGGCTGTGGCTGCTCCTGTGGCGGCTGCGGCGGCTCCCACAGTGCGGCCTCCTCGGCCTCGGCGTCCCTCAGCCTCTGCTGCCCCGCGGCGACTGCTGCACTCCTCGCCGCCCGCCGGGTCTCCCATTGGCGGACAGTGACCGCCCGCGCCTCCAGGATCCGAGCCCACTCCTTGGGCTTGCCCGACGGTGGCATCTGCCCTAGGCAGATCCTCCCGAGCCCTGCCGTCGCCCTGCTCAACCGGCGGAAGATCATCCGGTCCCTCGCCGCTCGCCGCGCCACGTCGTCCTCGTCCGAGGACACCTCGGGACTGACGGTCTCCGTCCCCTCCTCCTCCTCCTCACTCGCGTCCTCTGGCCCACTCTCATCGGAAGAGATGGCGGCGACCTCTGCGATCTCCGTCGCGTCTGCGCCTGGGTCCTCCTCCTCGGACGGCAGCTCCACGTCCGAGATCTCCCCGGTGGACTCCTCGTCCGCCTCGCTGACCGGTGACGGGGATCGCGACACCAGGGGGAACGCCAGAAGCTGGAGAACGGAATCGGAGTCCCGTCTCCACTTCGCCACTGGCTGTTCCCTGGCGCGCTCCTCCCTCACCTCGTGTTCCACTCGCGATTGGGTGTTGCTCTTACGTGCGCTCATGATGGTTATCTTTTTTGGAAAGACCTGCACCATGCAGCGCCGTCGCTGACGAAACCTCGGTTCTTCCGCGTATCCTCGGTTCCGTTATTCGCGGAGACGTGTACCGGTAACGGGACTCGCTCTCCGCTCTGTGTCCGTGTAACGTTTACAAGTAACGGTGCCCTCCGTGTATACGCCTCCTACGCAACCCGTGCATGTGTGTGTTTAGCCGGTAACGGTGCCTACGGCTTTTAAAACCCTCCCTGTCCCGCTCTCGCGCTCCTGACGTGTGTTCCTGTGTGTGTGTGCTTGACCGTTAATTTCGATACTGTGTATCGTCCTCCCCCTTTCTTCGGTTAGGGTACAGTGCTCCTCCAATACGCCGGATTTGTTGAGACTGCCCCTCTTTGCTTTGGGGTTTTAACTGGCTTATGTGTGTTTTCCTTCCTTTGCCCGTGTGTTCGTGCCGCAGGTTGCAAATAACCGGAGAATCGAAATTAATTATTTTAAACGGTCCCTCGTATCTGGGGGCCAGATTCGCCGCGAATCCTTCTGCCGCCTTGGATAGATGGTGCTCCTTGGCCCATACCGTGTCTCCAATCTGTGGTTTCCAAGGGTGCCTCCGGAGATTGTAGTGGCGCGCCTGATCCTGCGCCGCCTTCTCCATGTTCCGTCTGACCAGCTCGAAGATTTCGGTTATTTTTTTCGCATTCTCCGACGGGGTCTGGGTTTCCCTTCCTGTGCCGGTGGTTTCTTCATCAAACAACGCGCTCGGTAACCTGGGCTCTCTACCCTGCGTGACGAATGCCGGCGAATAACCTGCGGACTCGGCTACACTAGTGTTCACGGCCAGCTGCAATTCTGGCCATTTCTCATCCCATGTTCTCTGGTCTTGTCCGGCAAACTGGGCGATCATTGTTTTTACAGTTCAATTGGCCCTCTCCGTGGGATTTTCTTGTGGTGTGTACGGGGCTGTGAACTGGTGCCGCACTCCCAACTCTGTCAGGAACCGCCGTTATCGGTGATTAAGACCTTCGGCACGCCGTACCTTGAGACAATCCTTTCCCGGATTGCCTTTTCCAGCGTCTCCGTGGTAGCCCTACACATTGGCACTTCGAGAACCGATCTACGAGCACTAGTAGCATCGAGTTCCCGTGTTTCGACCGAGGAAGCGGCCCAACGAAATCGGCGCATACTGTGGCCCAGGGCTCCTCCGGGATCTGTGCGAGCATTTTTCCGGCTGCCTGGAGCTGACTGGGCTTGTATCTGAGGCAGCTCTCACAGTTCCGCACGTGCTTCCTAATGTCGCGGTGCATGCCCGGCCAATAATACCTCGCTGCCACCCTCGCGATCCTCTTCCGGCTGCCCATGTGTCCGGCCGTCGGCGTATCGTGGTTCTCAACCATGACTCGCTGCCTTGACCCGATTGGTACGCATAGCTTCCATGCGAGGAATGTGCCGGTACAGCCGGTCGGCCTCCACTAAATAGTCCGGATATTTTTGGGGGTTCTGTGCTATCTTGCCCCTTATGTCCCTTATCCAGCTACATTCGGCTTGTTCTGCTGACTGACCAGGTGACTTCGTTTTCAATCTTCGGCAGGTTTCGGGTAAGGGCTGCCGCGACAGTGCGTCCGCCACAATATTCAGCTGGCCTTTCCTGTATGTTATTTCGAAGTCGTATTGCTGGTGCCCACCGCGCGATTCTTCCGGTTGGGCTCTCGATGCTATTCAACCACTTCAAGGCCATGTGATCTGTTATCACTTTGAAGTGGTATCCCTCCAGGTATGGCTTTAATTTCCTTTTAGCCCACACGATTGCTAAACATTCCTTTTCAGTGGCGGAGTAACTTTTTTCCGACCCGTTTAGGGTCCGACTGGAATAGGATATCACCCGCTCACTCTGGTCGGAATTTTGAGTGAGAATGGCGCCCAGCCCATAATCGCTGGCATCGGTCTGCAGCACAAACGGCTTTGTAAATTGGTCGGCGACCAATCTGGCACAAAACGCCTGTACCACGACGCCACTCCCAAGTACTGCAGTAGTTCTTTGACATTTGCCGGTGGTTTTAGCAATGCTATCGCTGATACCTTTTCCGGATCCGTCCCGTCGCCTGGTCTGTAATGCGATGCCCTAAGTATTGAAGTTCCTTCCTGAAGAATTTACACTTATCCGCGTTTACTTTCAGGTTTGCCGCTCGCAGTCTTCTGAATACTTCCTTTAGGTTCCGCATGTGCTCCTCTAGTGTCCGTCCGATGACGATTATATCATCCTGATACGCGAAAGCGTGCGGCATCATTTCAGGTCCAATTACCTGGTCCAACGCCCGCTGGAATGTTGCTGATGCCGAGTGTAAACCGAAAGGCATAACTTTCCATTGAAACAGGCCTTTCCCTGGCACTGTGAATGCGGTATACTGCCTGCTGGCTGCCTCCAACGGTATTTGCCAGTACCCGTCCTTTAAGTCGAGGCTGCTAATATATTTAGCTTCTCGGAGTTGGTCCAGGATGTAGTTGATCATCGGCATTGGATATGCATCCTTCACGGATTTTGCGTTGATCTGCCTGAAATCCACACAGAGCCTCCATTTCCCGGTCTTCTTTCTCACCATGACTATTGGTGAGCTGTACGGACTCCTTGACGGTTCGATGCATCCCTTTTCAAGTAGCTCGTCTACTTTGGCGTTGATCTCGCCCTGCATTTTTGGATTCTTCGGATAGTACCGCTGTTTGACCGGCTGATCGTCCTTCATGGTGATCCTGTGTACTGCCACGTTTGACGTGCCTTGCAGATCTTCCATGCTCTCCAACTCGGTCTTTAAAAACTGGTCCACATCCTTCTCCGAAAATTCCTTCGCGGCTTCCACGACTGCTACCGACAGTTTTTCCTCTAGCCAGCCTCGGTGTCTGTCCCTCGCCGGTATCATCACTCTGTGACCTGCGCATTTCACCTCGGCTCCGATTTTGGTGAGGAAGTTCCATCCTAGCACCAGTTCGTCAATCAATCCTGGGAGGATCAGCAGCTCCATTGACACTTTTCTTGTCCCAAGTCCGATTTTAATTTCTAACTGCGATTTTACGTCTCCGCATCTACCGTCCGCCATCCGTACTTGCCTCTTTGTGGGTCCAACCTTTCCTGCCGCCTGCAGTCTGTCCGCCAGCTCTTTGCTGATGGAACTCGCTGTCGCGCCGGTGTCCACCGTGGCCGCGTCACCTATGAGCACTGTGGCGGACAGTTGCATTTCTTCCGCCTTCAGGTCGCCCATTATTTTTGAGAGGCAGCACCTTACGATCCCTGGCCGCCCCTCGGAGGCTGGGATCGTTGCGCGTTTCCCGAACAGCTCTCCACCGTTCGGACGCCTATCTTTCCGCATCGCCAGCAGAATGTGAGTCGCCGGTTCCGGCACTCCTTCGTCCAATGGTCCGCGCCCCCGCATCTGCGACACGCGTTGGCCGGATTCTGTATAAATCCACTGCGATCGGCTGGTGGTCCGTGTTCCTGTGGCGTATGCCTCCGTGGCGCCTCCGTGTCCTCCTGGCACCGCCTACACACCGCACCCTGCTCTGCCCTTGGCCTTGGCACTGGGCGGTTCTGTGTCCTCTGGGAGTGGTTTTCCATTTCAAACTTCTCCCGTTGCTCCTCCAGCTCCTCGAACTCGTCTGCCAGCGCCATCAGGGTGTCCAGGTGCCGACACTCGTACGGCCGGATAAACATTCGGAGGGCCGGCGTGCTGTTCTGCTTTATCCTGTTCAGGACTTCTTTGGCAGACATACCCAGGGGCCGCATCATCATACGCTTTCGCGTATCAGGATGATATAATCGTCATGGGACGGACACTAGAGGAGACAATGCGGAACCTAAAGGAAGTATTCAGAAGACTGCGAGCGGCAAACCTGAAAGTAAACGCGGATAAGTGTAAATTCTTCAGGAAGGAACTTCAATACTTAGGGCATCGCATTACAGACCAGGGCATCGGGACGGATCCGGAAAAGGTATCAGCGATAGCATTGCTAAAACCACTGGCAAATGTCAAAGAACTACGGCAGTACTTGGGAGTGGCGTCGTGGTACAGGCGTTTTGTGCCAGATTTTGCCACGCTAGTGCATCCGCTGAACGCCTTTCTCCGAAAGGGTGTCAAATGGGAATGGACCGACGACCACCAGCAGGCCTTTGAAGCTGTCAAGGCAAGATTGGTCGCCGACCCAATTTTGGCATGCCCGGATTTTACAAAGCCGTTTGTGCTGCAGATTATGGGCTGGGCGCCATTCCCACTCAAAATTCCGACCAGGGGGAGCGGGTGATATCCTATTCCAGTCGGACCCTAAACTGGTCGGAAAAAAGTTGCTCCGCCACTGAAAAGGAATGTTGAGCAATCGTGTGAGCCATAAGGAAATTAAAGCCATGCCACATGGCCTTGAAGTGGTTGAATAGCATCGAGAGCCCAACCGGAAGAATCGCGCGGTGGGCACCAGCAATACGACTTCGAAATAACATACAGGAAAGGCCAGCTGAATATTGTGGCGGACGCACTGTCGCGGCAGCCCTTACCCGAAACCTGCCGAAGGTTGAAAACGAAGTCATCTGGTCAGTCAGCAGAACAAGCCGAATGTAGCTGGATAAGGGACATAAGGGGCAAGATAGCACAGAACCCCCAAAAATATCCGGACTATTTAGTGGAGGCCGACCGGCTGTACCGGCACATTCCTCGCATGGAAGCTATGCGTACCAATCGGGTCAAGGCAGCGAGTCATGGTTGAGAACCACGATACGCCGACGGCCGGACACATGGGCAGCCGGAATACGATCGCGAGGGTGGCAGCGAGGTATTATTGGCCGGGCATGCACCGCGACATTAAAAATCACGTGCGGAACTGTGAGAGCTGCATCAGGTACAAGCCCAGTCAGCTCCAGGCAGCCGGAAAAATGCTCACACAGATCCCAGAGGAGCCCTGGGCCACAGTATGCGCCGATTTCGTTGGGCCGCTTCCTCGGTCGAAACACGGGAACTCGATGCTACTAGTGCTCGTAGATCGGTTCTCGAAGTGGACGGAAATAGTGCCAATGCGTAGGACTACCACGGAGACGCTGAAAAAGGCAATCCGGGAAAGGATTGTCTCAAGGTTAATCACCGATAACGGGGTGCAGTTCACGAGCAGGGCGTTCAAGCGGTTCCTGACAGAGTTGGGAGTGCGGCACCAGTTCACAGCCCCGTACACACCACAAGAAAATCCCACGGAGAGGGCCAATAGAACTGTAAAAACAATGATCGCCCAGTTTGCCGGACAAGACCAGAGAACGTGGGATGAGAAATGGCCAGAATTGCAGCTGGCCGTGAACACTAGCGAAAAAAATAAACGAAATCTTCGAGCTGGTCAGACGGAACATGGAGAAGGCGGCGCAGGATCAGGCGCGCCACTACAATCTCCGGAGGCGCCCTTGGAAACCACAGATTGGAGACACGGTATGGGCCAAGGAGCACCATCTATCCAAGGCGGCAGAAGGATTCGCGGCGAAACTGGCCCCCAGATACGAGGGACCGTTTAAAATAATTAATTTCGATTCTCCGGTTATTTGCAACCTGCGGCACGAACACACGGGCAAAGGAAGGAAAACACACATAAGCCAGTTAAAACCCCAAAGCAAAGAGGGGCAGTCTCAACAAATCCGGCGTATCGGAGGAGCACTGTACCCTAACCGAAGAAAGGGGGAGGACGATACACAGTATCGAAATTAACGGTCAAGCACACACACACAGGCACACACGTCAGGAGCGCGAGAGCGGAACAGGGAGGGCTTAAAAAGCCGTAGGCACCGTTACCGGCTAAACACACACATGCACGGGTTGCGTACGAGGCGTGTACACGGAGGGCACCGTTACTTGTAAACGTTACACGGACACAGAGCGGAGAGCGAGTCCCGTTACCGGTACACGTCTCCGCGAATAACGGAACCGAGGATACGCGGAAGAACCGAGGTTTCGTCAGCGACGGCGCTGCATGGTGCAGGTCTTTCCAAAAAAGAACCATCATGAGCGCACGTAAGAGCAACACCCAATCGAGAGTGGAACACGAGGTGAGGGAGGAGCGCGCCAGGGAACAGCCAGTGGCGAAGTGGAGACGGGACTCCGATTCCGTTCTCCAGCTTCTGGCATCCCCCCTGGTGTCGCGATCCCCGTCACCGGTCAGCGAGGCGGACGAGGAGTCCACCGGGGAGATCTCGGACGTGGAGCTGCCGTCCGAGGAGGAGGACCCAGGCGCAGACGCGACGGAGATCGCAGAGGTCGTCGCCATCTCTTCCGATGAGAGTGGGCCAGAGGACGCGAGTGAGGAGGAGGTGGAGGGGACGGAGACCGTCAGTCCCGAGGTGTCCTCGGACGAGACGACGTGGCGCGGCGAGCGGCGAGGGACCGGATGATCTTCCGCCGGTTGAGCAGGGCGACAGCAGGGCTCGGGAGGATCTGCCTAGGGCAGATGCCACCGTCGGGCAAGCCCAAGGAGTGGGCTCGGATCCTGGAGGCGCGGGCGGTCACTGTCCGCCAATGGGAGACCCGGCGGGCGGCGAGGAGTGCAGCATTCGCCGCGTGGCAGCAGAGGCTGAGGGACGCCGAGGCCGAGGAGGCCGCACTGTGGGAGCCGCCGCAGCCGCCGCAGGAGAAGCCACAGCCGCCGCAGGGGCAGCCGCAGCCGCCACAGGAGCAGCCACAGCTGCCGCAGGGGCAGCCGCAGCCGCCACAGGAGCAGCCACAGCCGCCGCAGGGGCAGCCGCAGCCGCCACAGGAGCAGCCACAGCCGCCACAGGGGCAGCCACAGCTGCCGCAGGGGCAGCCGCAGCCGCCACAGGAGCAGCCACAGCCGCCGCAGGGGCAGCCACAGCCGCCGCAGGGGCAGCCGCAGCCGCCGCAGGGGCAGCCGCAGCCGCCGCAGCCACCGCAGTCGCCACCAGCGCCACAGCCGCCGCAGGGGCAGCCGCAGCCGCCACAGGAGCAGCCACAGCCCCCGCAGGGGCAGCCGCAGCCGCCACAGGAGCAGCCACAGCCGCCGCAGGGGCAGCCGCAGCCGCCACAGGAGCAGCCACAGCCGCCGCAGGGGCAGCCACAGCCGCCGCAGGGGCAGCCGCAGCCACCGCAGTCGCCATCGGCAGCGCAGCCGCCGTCGGCAACGCAGCCGCCGCTACCGTCACCACGTGCGCGGACGCCACCACCACCGCCACCACCACGCTCACCATCACCACCACCATCGTCGCCGCCGAGGCAGCAGGAGTGACACCTGCCACAGGCGCAGGTCGCGCAAGCGCTGCGGACCATCGTGGTGGAGGGGCGGCGGTGTCATCAGAAGACGGTCACGTGGACGTGGCCCGTGCCCGAGGAGGCAGCAGAGGAGGCCCGGATGCGGGTGGCCATCGAGGCCATCGAGTGGCAGCGCCCACCGCCGTTGAACCAGCGCGAGCCGAGGGCCAAGTCGGCGAAACGCGTCGCGGAGACGGCCGATCGCGAGGCCCAGGAGGGGCTGGAGAAGGGGCCATGGGAGTGGCCATCACCGCCGGAGACGTCGCGGGACGCGGGGCCACCACCGAAGCTGGCGCGGCAGACTTCGTGCCCGGAGACGCGAGCCCCACCGGCGAGGCCGGCGCTGCGAAGACAGCAGTCGGAGGGCGCGGAACCGTGGGCGGAGGTTCCGGAGGCGACAGCGACAGCGAGGGAGGCAGAGGAAGGCCAGGTGGGCCAAGCTCGTGCTGGAGGAGGGACAGCACAACCGAGTCAAGGTAGCAGGGGGGCATTAAAGCCCAGCAGTTATTCTTTGGGCAGGGAAGCACAACACAGCACAACACAGGAAAAAAAAGAGTGGTCCGCCGCAGCAGCCGATCGCGGAACGGTGGCGGTGAGAGGGGGAATCGCGGGCCAAGCACGCGGGCCGGCAGAAACACGAGGCTGCCGCAGGCGTAGGGCGAGGGGGGTCACTTGCCGCCGCAAGGGTCTCCCGGGGCATGCGGTCCAGGGTCAGCACCCCGAGACATGTCAGGGGCATCAGGGGCATCATGGTCATGGTGTCGCTGTATCGAAAAAGTCGTTAATTAAAGGAAAACCATAATCAGCAAGTTCACTTACCAGTTTTTTCAAAACATCGAGGCCGTGAGGAAATTAGGGACGGGGGCGCCAGGCGATAGGCGGTCGATCGATAGTTGCGATCGATGGGTACAAAAAATACTGGATTTCTCAAGAAACGGTCACACGGAGGCAACTTAAGACAACGGAAACGATAACGGCAACAACGGTGGCAAAGCTGGACCCACTATCGATAAGTGCGATCGAGACAGGGTCAGTAGAGTGGCCAGACTACGGGAATCGGAATGGTGATTGCAAACACGGGGAAATGTCTGGGCGGGAAATTCAAATTCTACGCGGGGAATTATCGAAGGAACGAGATGCAGTTTTGGGAAAGTTCAAGTTCGGGGAACTGTCTGGGGAACAGGCTAACGCAGCTCAGGCATGGGAAAGTTAAAGGTCTTTCAGAGCGCTGTCTGGGGGGGAGTCTTACGAGGGCAGCTCAGGGAAAGTTGAAGTCTTTTGGGGAACTGTATGGGGTCACGAGGAGAACGATTTTGGCGGGGAATTTTAATGAACGAACAACAGGGGCGGGGAGATCACCACTTTTATAACATTTCCGAAGAAAGGGGGAAATGTGAGGAATCTTAAAACTCCCCACAAATTCCGAGGCAGGAGAGCTGCATAGCAACAGCGAAGGAGGCGAGAATGCCGGAGGAGTCAAGGGCAACAAGGTCAAACGGTAAACAACGGACCTTGGACCCGGGCAAAGCGGAGACACCGTGGACTAACGGTACCACGCTGGACATTGGACCCTCACACGGCAAGGGCAACAGGGTCGAACGGTAAAATGGCGGACTTCGGACCCGCACAAAGAGGACGCACCGTGAACTAACGGTGCGGCAGTGGACCTTGGACCCGATCACGCGAGCTGGAAAAGGGAAATAACGGGACCATCACAGGCTATAAAAGGCGGCGCAAGCGCAGCACAGGGGGAATATCGGCTAGCGTTGCCACTCGTGTTTGGAACTTAACTACGGCTTAATATTCGGTTTCAACTTAGTATTTTTTATCCATAATACGTCGCTTACACCTATAACTTACATACTACAAATAATTGTATCGTACACCGTCTAGGAGTGTACGTTACGATAAGGGAAGCTGTCGTAGCCAGACTTGACTGCCGAGTGTGTGTCTCCATTCTCGCCTTCGTAGGTTGTAATGTCTCGCCTTGTTTTGAGACGCTCGCTGAAGATTTGCTCGTACGATGTCGAAGATTCCTTGAAGGTGAGACGCCTTGTCTTCAGGACCTGTATGCGCGATCGCCGATCCGGGGGTGAGTTCATCATACACCATCGCAGGCAAGCGTTGTTCCCGGGTTGCGGCGGAGACGGTCCCCGATTCCCGACGCATTACGACGGCAACAGCCTATGGTCGCCCACAGTCCCAACAAAAATCTCGACGTAAGTTGGGGCAGTTCCGTTGGAAATGTCCGTTCTCTCCGCAGCGGTTACCCGCCCGCTGTATGTCCACTCGAGTCGTGTAATGTATAGCCGGTATTTTGGAGCCATATTTTCCTATGCTCGGTACAATTCTTCCTCTTCTCGATAGCCGGCTTGCTGCATCTTGGTTCTGAGCTCGATCAAGTAAGTTTTGAACGGCTCTCCTCTCAGTATCGCATCTTCCAACCGCTCGAAATATCGAGGTGGTAGGAAGAAGTCGAGGAATTCCCTCCGGAAAGTTCCCCATGAAGCCGACAGTAGGTGGCTCGCGCGAAACCACCGTGCCGCTGGGCCCTTCAAGATCTCGGACATAACGCGGGGTACCTCCTCTGGATTTATCCTGCCCGTCGTCATCTTTTCCTCAAGCGCGGCGATGAGAGTCAACGGATCCGAACTCCCATCGAACCGTAAATTCCACTTATGCATCTTCTCGGGGAGCAGACGTTGAGTGGGAGGCGTGTTGCTCCGTGTGTCTCGCACTTGTAGATCAGCGGGTAAGAGGGGCATCCAGGTGCCGTGTGTCGATGCTGGGTGTATCCCTCGATGGCGGGCTGGGGTCCCGATCGATGTAGCCCCGGAAGTCATGGGAATGATGAGGGATTCCGTGAGTTGTCCCGTCTCACCGTTCCTTCGGACTTGGGGCCCGGCGGCTATATTGCTCCTGCAACTGAGCCAGTCGGTCCCACACACCCTGTGGGAACGACCCTGTGTTGACGAGGCTGGCGAATGCCTTCCTGGTCTCCTCGACGCTACCGTCGGCTTTGAAACCAAACTCCAGGGCGAGAGAGCTGAGCTCATCTTCTCGGCGAGCGTATATCCAGCGGACTCCTATACCTGGATTCTAAATAAAATCGGCTTCTTCGTACTCACCTTCGGATTCCTTGGGGTTACTTATTGTTTGTTGTTGTCTTTGATTAAATTTTTGTGTTAACTTCCCTCTTAATTCTTCTAGGTCCTTCAGGAGATCGGATGTGAGCGGTTCGGGTGACTCTTCCCTTCCTTTTTCTTCAGTGGGTCTTTAAGCCACTTGGATGATTCTCTAGCTAGTCTCGGTGTCCCTGCTCGGGCGCTACTTGTAAGGATGCTCTTTGGCCGGGGTACAAATCTCAGTCAGATCCAGGAGTCCTTTAAAAGAAATTGTAAATCACCGAAACACCGGACTAGAGAGTTTCATCCAACGAGTGAATGAGTCATTTGGGGGGTCACTCCGAAGGTTCTTATGGACGCTGGGAGAGAGAGTGATGTAGGAGTTGATCGCGTCGTATCTTGGTCCGGAACTAAAAATCCAACAGTGACGTCACTGATCGCTTCGGTAATCCAGGCGCGCAAGTTGTTTTCCACGTATCGTATACTACGGAAAGGGAAGCTAGGATACTAGAGCAGGCCGGGCCGCGTGTCCGCGTACAGGTCACGTGCACTACGAGGAGAGAAGTTACTGAACAACTACGAATAAAAAATCACAAACGAGGGATTTCACTTTCACTTCTTTTCTTTATTTTTTGCTTGATTGTTTATTTGTCTTATACTCTTCCACGTCTTAACTTAACGGAGAGGAATATTATGTACACTAACCTCAAAACACTGATCAGCCCACTTTTACACTTTCCGCGTGCGTCGCGCGGTCGAGGCGTTACTTCGGATTACACGAAAAATTACTGCGGGAGACACGTCCGTCCCTTCTTACCATTCCGACACAAGAAAGCCCCGTCTCGATCGTTGTATGACCACCTTCCCCACGCTCCCTTTTTCTCGCGTTTGGGATTTCTGGTATATTTAGTATTTTCTATTAACTTACTAAATATCGGCTAGCGTTGCCACTCGGGTTTGGAACTTAACTACGGCTTAACACTCGGTTTCAACTTAATATTTGTTATCCATAATACGTCGCTTACACCTATAACCTTACATACTACCAGTAATTATATCTTACACCGTCTAGGTGTCTACGTTACAACTCCTCACAAATCCCGATGCAGGAGAACTGCATAGCAACAGCGAAAGAGACGAGATTTCCGGAGGAGTTAAGGGCAAGCTGTAAACGACGGACCTTGGACCCAGGCAAAGCGGAGATACCACGCTGGACATTGGACCCTCACACGGCAAGGGCAACAAAGTCGAACGGTGAATTGGAGGAATTCGGACCTGCACAAAGAGGACGCACCGTGAACTATCGGTGCGGCAGTGGATCAAGCGAGCTGTAGTAGAGGAATACGAGAACGGCGCAAGCTCAGCTCAGCCCGAAGTAATAGTGCGAGAATCTAAGCGACAGTGTATACGCGAGACCAGTAGCTACTTAATCAAGTGCCAGTACCAGGATCAAGATCGCAAGGTCGAGCTCACGGAGTTCTTGCGTGGAGTCTGCGATAAAGGTGGCTGCGCGAAGAGGTCGAGCTTAGCTCTACCTGCTGGGCGATACACCTTGCTGACACAATCCAGACCAAGCTTGGTCTGCGATAAAGGTGGCTGGGCGAAGAGGCAGAACCTAGTTCTACCTGCTAGGCGAAACACCTTGCCGGCCTCGTCAGTGAGGTTCGCATTACATCGAGAGACTCAGAGGAGCCGTCACACCAACAAGCAGTCGGCGAGGAGCGACGACTGTACGATCCCAACACAACCCTCACGTTATCTTTGGTCAATTGCAATCACCCAATATAAATTTGTTGGAACGATCCCACAACTTTTCTGAGCTAGTTGCATGCTTACGTAGCGAGCGAGATAAACAAGAAATCAGGTCGTTACGAAGAATAGTTATATTTTTAATCAACGCAAACTTTTTAGAAAGGTAGTTTATATTGAAAGTATTTGTAAGTATTGGTGCTCTATATTATATTCGGCATCCAGTTCAGTATAATTGATATTTTTAAATCATGTAATTCAAAGGTGTCAGAATTTTTGGCTTCGGTAAAATCATACGTCAGAAAAATATGGTCATGCCGAACACCTACACTAAATGTGAAACGAAGCCAGCATAGAAGAAGACCAAGCGGCAAAATAGACCAGGAGCGGTCATTTTTAATGACGACGACAAAGAGAAGGAAAATTCAGAGAGTAAGATACTAATAAAAGAAGTATACCTTCTTTTTTCTCATTTAAGGTAAATCCACAACCTAAGTTTGTTAATTTAAATCCAAACAGTAATAATGTCATCATAATACAGCACATCGGCGGAATGATCAGGGTCGCACTAATGACGTATCAGCCGGAAATATTAGGATCGCTTACAAATTAAAGATAAACGGAATCAAAAAGAACTGTCGTGGGCAACGAAGAAGGCGAAAAATCAGCGAGTACCGAGACTGTGTGCACCGCAAGGACTTTGGACGTCAAAGACCAAGGCGTGGAGCATTTACGGTAGCAGGCGGATCCTAAATGTTGTGCGTCAGGAGAAGGCAAGGGCACGAGTTTCAGCTGGTCAAAGCAGTAGAAGGAAGTAGAAATGTGTACGAGAGGAGAACGGCGTCTTAGAAGCAAGCTCTAGAGTAGTTGGCGAGCAACGGAGCAGTTTTGGTGATGCATTCAGGTGACAGGAATTTCCGCGATTTTGGGTGGCAGAATTAAACGACGATGAGATATATATGCATTATAAGCATTATAGTTAATATATATACATAGATATAAATTTAAGTTTTGAATATGAACAGGCAAGAGGTTTTGCGAGACTTATTATCAGAGCTTGAACTCAGTTGAAGGAAACCAAACATACTGTTTGCTCACTATGGATTGCAAGATGATGAAAACAATGAGGTAGAAATCGAGTTGTGGAAGATAATAACAACGGCTCAATTTGAATTTCTTTGGCTTATATTTAACTCCTAACTTTCATCTACAAAGCTAGATAATAAGATAACAGTATTTTAAATTATAAATTAAGCAAGCCACAAATGGATACATGTTTTCTTTTGTGGGAAACTTTCGACTGCCAAGCTCTTTCGCCTTGGACAGAAACAAGGGTGGATGCAAAAGAAACTCCCATCCGAGCTCATGAAGCTTGTCATCAAAGATGACGATGAAGCGCGTCATCAAAGATGTGTGAGGCCTGGCGTTGTTCTGATGGAAGATAATTCGGCCTCTGTTGATCAAAGATGGGCCCTTTTGCTGTGTGTATTTTGTGTATTTTCTTGTTCACTACTGAACTGGATTCTCCAATACAATGCACGGATCTGCAAACGGTGAGCAAGGTCCTCAGTTATAAAATTAGTTTGAGACCCAGAGTCAAGCAGTGCTCGGGCCAAAATCTTTTCACCGCTCACCGACGTAGCCAAAATAAACCTATCAAATGATGTCGGATGCAGAACATGTGAGGTAGAATGGTGATTTTGATTTACAGGAGGATGTCGGATGCAGACGTGTGAGGTACAATGGGGATTTTAATTTACAGGAGGAGATAAACTCTTTTGGGGCGTGACAACGCTAGCTGTTATCAGAAACTGTGTATCTGTGCAACATTCATTGCTTTTGCATTTTAAAACAGTAAGACCTTTTCTCAGACAGTTGATGATTTGACAACTAAAACCTCTGCATTTCTGTGAGACGACCAAACGGACTACAGTTCACTACGTAAATAGTATCCCGCATGCCAATAGCTAAAAGTTTGCTGGTCTTTACTGTTGAAGGAAAGGAATAAAACGAAAATAAATTACGGTTATTTTTTTACTCGACTTTGCTTTGTTTTGTTTTGGATTTGACAGTCCTTGAGCGGGTTGACTCTTTTCTAAACGATATTAATCAAATTTTAGTATTGTGACTTATCTAAAAGAAAGAAACTTAAACAGATGAAATGGTATCATAAGGTTTCGTTTAGAAAGACTAAACTATGTAGAGATATTATTCATGAAAATTAAATATTCGTCATAGTACACTCGTACTGGTCATGGACTTTTCGTAGTTGCTCACGGTGACATGGTATGCCTTAATATTTTCTAATGCTTCACCAAAGAGACCTAAAGTAAAGTGATTTTATTTTTCGATAACAGGCATACTATCGTCCCGTTAAACTCCGAATATTTGTCGCTATATTTTTTCAATGATACATTCGGAAGTCGAGCCAGAGCTAGGGCTAACCAGACAGAGCGTGGAGCTTCGGACTCGCTAGATGTCTTCACGGCCTTTAAGTGCGACACAATTTTTGCCTTGGTCACTATTGGTTGTTCATCCAACCTGGAGCGGGAAGTCTGCGAGAAGTCGGCACGGTATTCAATTTTTTGAGGGTGAGAATTTAAAAATTCTTTATAATAAACAGAAAAACAAAAATATCATCTATGGCCCCTGTGGCTATCATATCATGAAGAATTTCCATGAAAAAATAACGCTATTACGCTGCAATGGGGATTACCGGCCTTATGCCAAGCAACAACTTAGCTTACAGCTGATGAGGTTCGACTCGCAAGCCGATTTTTACATTAATGAGCAACTCTTAAGAAATCACTTCATTATACCCTCGCAGAGGGTATTATAATTTCAGTCAGAAGTTGGCAACGCAGAGAAGGATTCATTTCCGACCCTATAAAGAATATATATTCTTGATCAGCAACGTTAGGCGAGTCGATCTAGCCATGTCCGTCTGTTCGTCCGTCTGTCCTTCCGTTTCTAAGCAAACTAGTCTCTCAGTTTTAAAACTATCTACATGAAACTTTCCCAAAAGTTGTCTTTCTATTGCAGGTAGTATATAAATCGGAAGGAACAGGATCGGACGACTATAGCATATAACTCCCATAGGAGCAATCGAAATAAGAAATAAAAAAAATTATAACTTTGCTGTTTTTTAATTTTTTTTTAGTTTTTCGACATATAGTAATGGTTAAATATTTCATAATTACGGTTTTAATTTCATCAAAATCGGACAACTATATCATATAGTTCCCATAGGAACAATCAGAAAAAAAAATACAAAAACTATTTTAGCTTTGCTGTTTCTTAATTTTTTTTTAGTTCTTCGACATATAGTAATGGTTAAATATTTTAGAATTACAGTTTAAATTTCTTTAAAATCGGACGAATATATCATATAGCTCTCATAGAAATAATAAAAATATTTAAAATAACTATCTAATAATTGACCTGCAAATCATCATAGCTTCAATGTTTTTAAACAAATACGCAAGTAAATCATAATTTTAATGTTTTCAAAAATGTTTAATTCTTGCAATAGCTAAAAGGGTATATAAACTTCGGCTTGCCAAAGTTTGCTTTCTTTCTTGTTTATAATTATTTTTATATATTCAGTATTCTTAATATCCTTCTTTTCACTTTTTGTCAATTGTCAAAAGTTTGCAACTATCTCTATGTCTCTTCGCATTCCCATTTTTTATAAAACGTGCTTCCAGTAGGTTCTCAAAGCTGCGAGTTTAATTTCCATTTTATGTAAGCACAAAAAGGGTCTAATGAAGAAAATTTGTGTCTCAGAAACCTGGTTCTGGCCCGACTTCAGTGGCTTGTCTATGGCGTGTGATAATTATGTTGAATTTCGTTCGTATCGTTTCAGTCGTGTTTGTGGTATGGCTATTTACATATTACGAATTTTTGACCATTTCTTTGTAAACGACGCTAGTAAGATTATATTGTATGATCAGGTTTGTGTAAAAGCGCTCTCCAGGCATGATCTTATTTTGCTGACGTATGATTTGACCTTAGCCAAAAATTCTGACATCTTTTAATTTAGGGATGTAAAAAATATCATTTAAATATTTTCAATAGAAATATTAACTCCCTTATTAAAAAGTTTGCCTTGACTTAAAGTAAAACTATTTACGTTAAGCATAATCCTCTTTAAATTGATGCCATTAAAGGAAAAATTGCCCATCCTTGACACATTTTGCAATAAGAAAAAGCGCATTATCTATATCTACTGGCGCTTCGTCTAAAGCGCTTTAAAACCGAAGTTTTCAAATCAAAGTTCACACAGTCTCAAAAATAAATAAGCTCAGAGCAAAATATATGGTCCCAAGAATAATAGAAAAAATAATCAAAAAATAATCAAAAAATTCAATTTCGTCAGTCGAGCGTCATTTGTTTGCATGGGTCTAAATGGGTATTAGCTAAATAGGCTTTCAGCTCGAGTGGAGTACTCGCATTAAAACGAGTGCCATCGAAATCAACACTGGGCTTATCCCAACCTGTGGAAACTTTGGCTCAAACAGGTGGGCTCATGTTGAGAAACTTAACAGTCTTCTAGCTCGAGTGGAGTACTCGCACCGGATCAACGGTTTAAAATTGATCGACATCATCATCGACATCATCACGGACACATCCTAACCTCAAATTCAAAGTGAAAATTTTGACCAAGAAGATAGTGGGCTCATCATAACCTCAAGACTAACGTGGCCGATTTCGATAAACAAAAGAGCATCAACGGCAGCGTCAGCTGAGGAACGCAGCCATATCTAAAGTATTCATCGGCCCTGTAGCAAGTGGAGTGCATATTAGTATCTCACCACAATCACAAAGGCTACACACAAAAATCAACATTAAACACACACACCATCACCATCAAATCGCAAGTATACATTGTAGATGGTCAGATTCAAACTCAAACTGAATCTATAAGGTCTACTGATAACAATCGGGCAGAAAATGATGAACGTTTCACAGCAGTTAAAGTTAGTATCATGTCACTAATTCAGTGAAAACAACGTCAAGGCACTGCAGTTCTGAGTATGGTTCAAACAACGTTGGCTGGATCTCACACATAGCTATGGTGCCAAATACATTGAGTATAAGCGGTTCATTACTTCATACAATAATTGCTTCCACAATGACTCGAGCGAAAGGATAAGTTTAATTATTTACTAGGCTGCTTATTTGGGCCAGCGCGGAAGTTTTTCAGGCATTTCATATTTCGGAAGACATGAAGTGGACTTATATTTCTGGAAAAAATAACTAGTTTATTCCCACTTTCAATTCTTTTGAAGCCCGTTCCTTCACAATTTGGGGAGTAAGAAAAAAATACATACTAAACAAAATACTACATAATAATTTCGTGCTAAGTATGATAAGATTAATGTTTTCAAAATTGGTAGAAGAAATTATGTTACAGATATTATATGTACACTATATTGTGGTCTCATATTATGAAAAGCGTAATTTTTTACGTAATATTAACAATGCTCGATAGCCAATCAAACGCTGAATTAAAAAAAAAAACAAACATTCGAGCAGTTACCGTCCTGGGATGAATTCTGTAAGGATCTAAATCGTAGATGCCAGAAATTGAATAAGGCAAAGAGTTGGTCAAGAAAACAGGCGTTTGCTTTGAGTGTCTTCGGATGTCTCATCAAATCACCTGGTAAATCGATCTTGATTAACTTGCTACTGGTCTCGCGTACACGCACTCGCTTTGATTCTCGCATTATTACTTCTTGGTGTGCTGGGCTTGCGCCGCCTTTTATAGCCTGCGATGGTCCCGTTATTTTCCTTTTCCAGCTCGCGTGATCAAGTCCAAGGTCCTCTGCCGCACCGTTAGTTCAGGGTGCGTCCTCTTTTTGCGGGTCCGAAGTCCGCCAATTTACAGTTCGACCCTGTTGCCCTTGCCGTGTGAGGGTCCAATGTCCAGCGTGGTACCGTTAAGTCTCCGCTTTGCCCGGGTCCAAGGTCTGACGTTTACCGTTTGACCTTGTTGCCCTTGACTCCTCCGGCATTCTCGCCTCCTTCGCTGTTGCTATGCAGCTCTCCTGCCTCGGAATTTGTTGGGAGTTTTAAGACTCCTCACAAGATATCATGCACAACAAGAAGTTAGTGCAATCGCTGAAGTCAGACAAAAGATGCATTATACCGTATTTGCAACTATTAAGTCGCAGACCTGTTTGTTTGAATTTTGTCCGATACATCCTGAAGAATCAATATATGTTATAAAATGGAAACATCCAGAAGGATAGATTCTAGAACCCTGAATTTCATGTTTCTTCAAAAATAGATCTTCTTATTAATACGAGAGGTTTCTTTGGAGCGAATCGAGTTTAGTCTATGAGAAAACGTACAAAGTTAAGTAAACACAGAGTTTGGATGGATTGTTAGGAAAAACTACAAAAATTTAATTATGTAACGTTATTCGTAAGCCAATTTTTTAAAAACAGAAGAGTATAAAATGGACAGAATCATTCTCGTTCTCTCTACGGGTGGTTTTTGACCCATCTGCGATAACCACCTTTGGAAAGTCGCTCAACGATATACTTTTAATAGGTCCGACAATATGAGCAGACTTTATCATAACTCTTTTAAAATTTCGTCTCAATAATTTCGGTCTAACAGATTCAAGATCGCAAAGCTTAGCAGCATTTCAAAGGATAATGTCGAAAGATCTCAAGATGAAATCTTCATAGAACTCAATGATCAAGAATTCGTAAAGACCCTTAGTAGCATGGAAGCCAAACGCCGATGCTCCGGTTTTTAAGATCTCACATTGGAAAAGCTAGCATGGGAAACATCAACGAAAGACAGCACACCATGTGGACCGAAATCACCGATGATCTTCTTCAGTTACTGTTCCAAGTTGTGTTCTAACTAAAAAGTCCATGGCTTTGCGGATGCGCCCGAGCGGGCGTAAAGTTTCTGCTTATACATTCGAGTCCAGAACAAAAAGAAAATTGGGATCAATCTTCTGTTGGCTAAATATAAGTTTGCACCAGTCCGCGCACTGAACTATGCGCTGCGTTGCTATTGAGAAGAACCTCGAAAATGGCAGGCGTTCTAAAACTTTAATTCTCAGCTATATACTTCTGGACGGATTCAATTATCGACCTTCGTTGAATGGCAATGCGTTCTTCACAATTACACTGTTCTGTAGCTAACCGAATTTCCGAGCTACAAGAGAACAGAGAGAACAGCAGATATCATGTCACAAGGATGTCGAGCCGAGGATCTTTGTAAAATATGTGGTATACTGCACAACATTGTTGAGAGAACCAACGAAAATAGGGCCGGATCTTAGTGAAGCTCTTTCGAAACCGATATAAGTACGAAATCGAGCTGTAATGCAATGCTCCAGTACAGAAGAGTCTATTTTATATCATCGACAACAGTTCATCATACCGAGGTTTAACAAAGTTGCAGCAAATAAAAACTTAAAAGGCGAGGACGTTTTACACATTCCAACGCGAGAAATGGAACAGAAAATGGCAAAATTATAGATTCAAAGGACCATGTATTCGTCTGAAAATCTTGCGTTAATTGGATTTCGGGTCCTGCCTTCTACGGTCCATTTATAGAATTGGGGGTAAGCCGCCCTAAAAAACCTATGCCGCAATCTTTGTATGCTTTACATCAAAAGTTATTGACGTCGAACTCATGACTGAGCTGTCTTAGGTTAGATTCCTGCGGTGTGTTCGCAGTTCCGTCGTCATACCTCTAAGGTAGTATTTCGTCAACGCCACTAACTTTGTCGGAGCACTTTTCAGGCATTTCATATTTCGGAAGATAACTATATAAAAGATTTAGAGCGGTTGAAGTCAAGGGAAAATAACGGTGAACTCATATTTCTGGTTTATTCCGCTTCCAACTCTTTTGAAGCCCTTTCCTTCACAATTTCACCATCTCGTCGACAAAGCTTTAGCCATTCGCGGCTCTCTTATGTCATTGGTTGTGTTCTATTGATGCACTATGGTCAGTACATACAAGTGGTCATTACGACAACAAGCAATGTTTGTTACGCGCGGACCCGAGTGGGTTGTTCAAAACGAGATCGCGAGAAGTGGAAAAAAAGGGACAGTAAAGAAACGGACGCACTAATTCAAAATACATACGAAACAAAATACTAAATACTAATTTCATGCTAAGTAAGATAAGATTAATGATTTCAAAATTGGTAGAAGAAAGTATGTTACAGTCATTTTATTGTACTCGGCATTGGTTTTAAATAAGAGGAAAATAGTTCCTAGTAATTCTATTATGCACATAGAAATTTAAATGACCCAGCAACTAGGGACTGTGAGGACGCTTAAGGCGCGTCACATCTTCCCCACTGGAACACCCAGCATCTCAGCCATTGAAGGCAGTATTATGTTAAGTTCTCCTTACATGTTAAGTTTCCCAAATATAGATTTAAGCTTAAAACCTAAGTTACCCTAGTTTCAAAGCGTTTCAGAACGGAACACCAGGAAAACTCAGCGGAAGGAACCAGCGGACGGCGACATCAGACCAGGCTCAGGGGTAAGAATAAAAGAACACAAATTTGTGAAATTAAAACCCCAAGTGCTGGTAATAAAATTTTCTGAACTTCGCGGAGTGCTTTTCCGGGTTGGCCAGATTGCCGTATTGCGTTTCCGAGGTCTGTTTTCTCTACGCAACGCGGACACCAAAGCTACCCACGTGTTACTCCAGGGCGGGCAAGTTCTCGAGTTACGTTTCCGAGGCCAGTTTTCTCTACGCAATACGAACGCTTACCAGAGCGCAGAAAAGCGCGGGAAACTACCGCCGGCCTATTCTACTCACATCCAGGTTAGGGTCAGGCTAAAAAAATTTAGTGAATTTCGCGGAGTGCTCTTTCGGGTTTGCCAGGTTGCCGTATTGCGTTTCCGAGGTCTGTTTTTTTCTACGTAACACGGACACCAAAGCTACCCACGTGCTACACCAGGTCGGGCACGTAGTCGTGTTGCGTCTCCGAGGCTGTTTTCTCTACGCAATACGAACGCTTACCAGACTGGAGAAAAGCGTGGGAAACTATAGCCGGCTTTTCCTACTCACGTCCAGGTTAGGGACAGGCTAGTAAAATTTAGTGAGTTTCACGGAGGGGCTTTTCGGGCCAGTGAGGCTTCTGAGTTGCGTTTCCGAGGTCTGTTTTCTCTACGCAACACGGACGCCAAAGCTGCCCGCGTGTCCATTCACGTCGGACAAGCTTCCGTATTTCGTTTACGCAACACGGACGACAAGGCCGGCCACGTGATCCCGATAACAAAATCCCGGCGGCTACTCCCAGTCCCGTTTCGTCTCCTGTGTTTCTACAAATTTAACTGTAGAGGACTCTGGCCGGACTGAAGCCTATCCCAGCCTATGAAAAAGTCCCTACAGGACTCTCCACTTCTCCGTGAATAAGTTCTCGAATAAAAGTAATACCAAGCATCATTCTACGATTAGCTTTAGTTGGTAAACTAATTAGGGTAAGATGGTAAGACAAGGTTTGCTTGTACACTACGTTGGGGTCTCATATTATAAAAAGCATAATTTTTTACGTAATTTTAATAAAGCTCAATAGCCAATCAAAGGCTGAATTAAATAAACAACAAATATTCGAGCAGTTGCCGTCTTGGGATGAATGCTGAAAAATTGACAGAATCATTCTCGTTCTCTCTACGGGTGGTTTTTGACCCATCTGCGATAACCACCTTTAAAAAGTCGCTCAAAGATATACTTTTAACAGGTCCGACAATACGAGCATACCTTATCATAACTCTTTTAAAATTCCGTCTCAATAATTTAGGTCTAACAGATTAAAGCTCGCAGAGCTTAGCAGCAGTTCAAAGGACATTGTCGAAAGATTTCATAAAACTCAATGATCAGGAATTCATAAAGACCCTTAGTAGTGTAAGGATGCTCTCTGGCCGGGGTACAGATCTCAGTCAGATCCAGGAGTCCTTTACAAGAAATTTGTAAATCACCGAAACACCGGACCAGAGAGTATCATTCAACGAGTGAATGAGTCGTTTGGGGAGTCACACCGAAGGTTCTCATAGACGCCGGGAGAGAGAGAGTAATGTCAGAGTCGGTCACGCCGTATCTTGCTCCTGGGCTAAAAATTCCACGGGCTGGACCTTGGGGCGAGGCCAAGCCAGACGAACGGTTTCGCGAGTATGGGGACGCCGGGTAGTCCCGCTGATCACTTCCGCGATTGGGACACGTAAGTCGCATTCCGCGTGTCGCAGGCCAAAAATTCACCGGGCTAGACCTTCGGACGAGGCCAAGCCGGGATACTATTTCGCGAGAGTAGGACCGGGGGGTTGTGTCGCGCGCAAGTCGTTCTCGACGTATCGGATGCCAAAAATCCACCGGGCTGGACCTTCGGGCGAGGCCAAGCCGGATAGGATTTGTCAGACACGAAGGGGGATTAGAGGAGAAAGGATGGCGGTACGATCGACCAGTCGGGAATGATGTCCGCGCGCAGGTCACATGCACTACGAAGAGAAAAGCTAGTATACTAGACCAGACGGGCCGGGTGTCCACGTGCCGGTCGCATGCGCTACGAGGAGGAAAGCTAGGGTACTAGACCAGATGGGCCGGGTGTCCACGTGCCGGTCGCATGCGCTACGAGGAGGAAAGCTAGGGTACTAGACCAGACGGGACGGGTGTCCGCGTGCCGGTCGCATGCGCTACGATGAGGGAAGCTAGGGTGCTGGACCAGACGGGCCAGGTGTCCGCGTACCGGTCGCATGCGCTACGAGGAGGGGAATCTAAGGTACTAGACCGAACGGGCCGGGTGTCCACGTCGGGTCTCAAACGCTACGATGTGGGGAACCAAGATACTAGACCAGACGGGCCGGGTGTCCGCGTACAGGTCTCAAATACTACGGGGAGGGAGGTTAGAATAATAGACCAGACGGGACGGATGTCCACGTACAGGCCACATACACTACGAGGAGGGAGGTTAGGATACTAGACCAGACGGGACGGATGTCCACGTACAGGCCACATGCACTACGAGGAGGGAGGTTAGGATGCTATGAATAAAAAGAATCACGATCATGGAATTCAATCATTTACTTCACTTTATTATTTTTCTAGGTTATTTTTTATTTATCTACTATCTTCCTACGAGTCCGCTACACCGTCTTTGCTTAACGGATAGGAATTTTGTATACACTAACCTCAAAACACTCACTAGCCCACTTCTTCACTGACCGCGTGCTTTCGCGCGGTCGAGGCGTCACTCGGATTATCCGGCAAGCACGTTACGGGAGACACGTCCGCTCCGTTTTACTGTTTCGGCACGAGAGACCGCCTGCCCGATCGGTGTGTGACCACCTTCCCCACGCTCCCTTTTTCTCGTTTTCGGGATTTCTAGTATCTTCCTTAATTTCTAGTATTTTCCGTTACCCACTAAAAATCGACTGGCGTTGCCACTCGGGTTCGGAACTTAGCTTAACTACGGCTTAATATTCAGTATCAACTTAAAATTTATTATTCATTATGTGTCACTTACACCTATAACTTACATACTACTAACTTAATATTTAATATTCACGATCAGTCGCTTACCCCTATAACCTTACATACTACTACTCAAAAATTGTATCGTATACCTAAGTGTGTACGTTACACCCCCCCCTTTCTTCCCGTGGCGCGATAAAGAGGCGCCCGTCGCTCTTGATGGTGACCCGTCTCCATGTGGGAGACCTCCGTGTCGTTGGAGTCGTCCGACAACACAATTACTTCATCCATCTGAAACGGTAAACTTAAGCGCAAAACTTAAGCGCAAAACATGCGTGTCGACGTGGAACGGCGATCCGCTGAGATCGCTTTTTTTTCATTTGCGGCTGCCGAACAGAACGGACCACCAGGAAAACTCAGCGGAAGGAACCAGCGGACGGCGACATCAGACCAGGCTCAGGGGTAAGAATAAAAGAACACAAATTTGTGAAATTAAAACCCCAAGTGCTGGTAATAAAATTTTCTGAACTTCGCGGAGTGCTTTTCCGGGTTGGCCAGGTTGCCGTATTGCGTTTCCGAGGTCTGTTTTTCCCTACGCAACGCGGACACCAAAACTACCCACGTGCTACTCCAGGTCGGGCAAGTTCACGTATTGCGTCTCCGAGGTCTCTTTTCTCTGCGCAATACGAACGCTTACCAGACCGGAGAAAAGCGCGGGAAACTATCGCTAGGCTAGTAAAATTTAGAGAATTTCACGGAGGGCTTTTCGGGTCAGTGAGGCTTCTGAGTTGCGTTTCCAAGCCAAAGCTGCCCGCGTGCCCATTCACGGTGGACAAGCTTCCGTGTTTCGTTTCCGAGGTTTACTCTGCAGCATACAGCGCACGGAACAGCGACATCCCACGTGCCACCGCTGGCTTGCTATCGGGCCGCGCCGAAGGCTGGTACCGAGCCTACCAGATGCACGCCGTGCCCTGGGAAACTTCCAAGCCGGAGTTTTTCCTCCCTCCACGGTATTATCAGCGCCTGGAGGATGCGATCAGGGCCCGCCACCAGCAAGGTGGCGAGGCGAGCCTTTCAAGTTCTATGTGGTAGAACTACGCCTGATGATGCAACGGGCGAACTACTCATTCGACCGGGAGCTCGAAAGGATCTACGAGAACCTGCTGCCGGAGTATCAACTCTTCATAAGGCGCCATGAATTCTCCTTGCTGAAAGGGTTGACGCAACTAGCCACCGCTCTCCAAATTGCACGGGACCGAGACCCAGTAAGACAAGCAGCACTAGTTCCATCCGCCAGTGGTAGCTACACACTAATCTGCGGTCAAGTGTGCCTCCAGCTAGCCCCGCCTGCCACACGAAGAGCCGAACCAGGCCCAGCCATCCGAGCGGCACCCACAGCGGCGATCGCCGCACCTTACGGACCCACCGGCTCCTACCCCGCGGACAACAAGGACCTACGAGAGGGGCACAAAGGGTCAGATACCCGCCCCAAGGCATCACATCACGTTGACCGCGGGAACCCAGCCCCAGTTCCATCGGATCCTCCCCGACACTACCGCGGAAATCACAAAAGCCGATGTCACCATCCAGGAAGGCAAGTACAGCCTCCAACCACTACCGGATGTCGCCGTGGCCAAGAAAAGGAACTCTTTTCGGAAGTATCTCGCGGGTCAGGAACGCCTAGCCAACGCTGAAACAGCGGTATTATCCCAAGAACCCGGCCATGCAGCGTATCATCAACGAGCGGGTGGACGAACTGCTGCAGGACGGACGAATCGAACCCTCTCTAAGCCCACACAGCGCACCGCTGGTGCTGGTCCGAAAGAAGACAGGGGACACGCGAATGTGCGTTGACTATCGTCAACTCAACGAACACTCCATACCCGACGCGTCCCGCTTCCGCGCATCAACCACATCCTGGAACGTCTACGGAACGCCCGGTTCATCTCCACTGTCCCCAGACGTGGACTCTTCCATTGGAAAGTCATGCCTGGACAGCGTCATCGGCCCCGATATGGAGCCCCACGCCTTCGCTTATTTCGTCATCGGGGCAACGTCGAAGGACCGTGCGCGCAATCTGAGGAAAATCTTAAATCGGGGTAAGTGCAAGTTTTTCCAAAGAAGATTAGTGTATTTGGGTCACCTGATCAGCGAGGAAGGCATCAAGACAGACCCCGACAAAATAGCGGCAACCCAGGGGCTACATCCCCCGACTAACGTCAAGGAACTTCGCCGCCATCTCGGAATCGCATCTTGGTACAGACGTTTTGTCCAAGACTTTGCCTCCTCGATTTTCTTAAGGCGCGACTTACGTTCGCCCCTGTATTGGCTTGTCCAAATTTTGAGTATAAGTTCCAGCTTCAGACGGACGCCAGCGACAAAGGACGCGGCGGTCCTCACCTAGAACATTGAGGGCGACGAGAACTACTCGGCCACTGAGAAAAAGTGCCTGGAGGGTTATAAGTTCGACTTGATCACAGATCACCTGGCTCTCAAATGGTTTAGTTCCATTAACAATCCCACGGGACGGATAGCCCGGTGGGCATTGGAACTTCAACAGTACCAGTTCGACGTATTTTACTGGAAGGGTAAATACAACGTGGTCGCCGACGCCCTCTCTCGGCAACCACTCGGAAGACTCCAGTTACTTGCGGAACTTAAGTGTCACTGCAAATGGAAACTAAAGATGCAGGAGCAGGTCCGAAGACGTCCCGAGAAATTTCCGGACTACTCCCTGGATAATGGACAGCACTATAGACACATAGGGCATCCCACAGGCGTCAGGGTAGGCAATCCCTGGAAGCTGTGCGTACCCCGAGAACAGCGTCAACGCGTTTTAGAACAATGCCACGACCATCCCTCCGCCGGGCACCTGGGCATCCGGAAGACACTCAGCAGGATCGCCTAACGTTACTTCTGGCTTGGACTTCATCGGAACATACCGTATGTCACAAGCTGTCTGACCTGCCAACAGTACAAGGTTAGTCAGCGTTAATTAGCCGGCAAGATGCTTACTCACCAACCTACGGAGCCGTTCGCGTTCGTCGGAGCCGACTTCGTTGGACCCCTTCCCCGGACCCGGCGGGGAAACACCATGCTCCTAGTTTTCATCGATGTATTCTCCAAGTGGGTAGAGTTTATCCCATTAAAGAAGGCCGCCCAACTGGAGTTCGGATCCCGAGAAAGGATCCTCTCTCGCGTTGGAGCCCCCAGGAGGTTGATTTGCGACAACGGCACGCAATTCACCAGCCGAAGCTTCCGGGCGTACTGCCGGAACAACGGTATTCAACTGGAATACACCGCTCCGGTCTCCCCCAGCAAAATCCGACGGAGCGCCCAACCGTACACTCAAGACAATGATAGCACAATATGTGAATTAGGATCATCGGACATGGGACCAACTACTGTTCGAGATCTCCCTCGCCATAAACACAAACATCTCAGATAGCACGGGGTGTAGTCCGGCTTATCTAGTACAAGGTCGGGAGCCTAGGTTGCCAGGTGGCCTCTTCGATGCGGTCGCATCTGACTTACATGTCTTGCCTTGGGACCCAAGGGAACGAGCCAAAAGGCTTCAGGAAGCGTTCCGCACCGCCATGGAAACCAACCAGAAAGCTTCTCAACAACAAAATCGACACTACAACCTGCGGCGACACGAGTGGCGACCCCAAATAGGTTCACAGGTGCTAGTCCGTCTTCACGATCTGTCCAGGGCCAGCGAGGGCTTTAACGCAAAACTTGCACCGAAGTGCGCGGGTCCGTTTCAGGTGGTGGAATTTCTATCATCGGATGTCGTGCGGAAACAGCAGGAGCGATTCTCAACCCACACTTGATGACGTACCCGATACAACTCTACCAGGGTAGACGTAAGCAGTAACAAGTTACCTTTAAGCAGGAAAAATTTTATCGAATAGGCTAGTTAAAAATAGTTTGATCTTCGCACTCAGGCTAGGCAAGTTAGGTAACTATTTGGACACCTTTCAGAGGCAACCACATTCAACAGATGGACAAGGAACCCGAAGATCCCCATCAAGTGGAGGAAGGGTACCGACCCGTTGACGATCGAGAAGGCTCCGTAACCGGCAGTAGTGGAAAGTCCCAAGGTCACAACTCGGTCTTGTCCACTCACAGCCCGACTCCACCCCCGTTCAGCCCACGGCGAGGCATGGGAACTCCCGAAGGACACTCTGGCCACACTCCTCCGGGCAACACCGACTCCGTGTCGACCCTGGCTAGGTCTCCGGACGCTAGCATTGTGGTCAGCGGTGACGTTTCTGAAGCGTTCGAACCACTTGTCGCCTGGCTCGACTAAAGGTGGACGTCGGAGACGAGCGTTGGACATCGACCACCAACGTCCTGGTGGGCGCATGGCTGCAGGGTCAGGACCGCCACTCTTTTGCCCCTGGACACCTACAGCAATTCCTCTGGGAGGCCCAGTGGAACCCCCCGCGAGACCAACATCCAAAATCTATTTATAACCGGCGGGGAGCAACTCGAAGTACTCCAGGCTCTCAAGAAGGACCGAGCGGAGGACCCAGCTCGGGGTGATTCACACCGGATCGAGGCCCCAGCAGACTGGAGGGTGAACACCCCGGATTGCCGTCTGCCCCCCGCTGTCGTCGCATCCGTCGCCGGCGCGTGCGATATCTTCGCCAAATAAACGGCGCTAAATTTCGCCCACTTCTTTGAGCACCCCGAAGTAAAAAGGTGGTGTGAGCACTCTTAAGGCGCCTCACATCTTCCCCACTTGAATACCCAGCATGACATGATAAGTTTTCCAAATATAGATTTAGGCTTGAAACCTAAGTTATCCTAGTTTCAAATATAAGCGCGCGAGGTTGCCAGTGTTGATCAGCAAGATTGGTCAGCTGGCCAGTCGGGTCGAAAGTCGATAATATCGATAAGTTATTGCAATCACCCGTGAGCATGCGAGCGTGCTGTTAAGCGCAGAGCGTGCTGTTAAAGTAATCGCAATCACCCGTGAACATGCGAGCGTGCTGTTAAGCGCAAAGCGTGCTGATGGCGCGAGCGTGCTGTTAAAGGCAAGATTAGTGCTGATGGCGCGAGCGTGCTGTAAAGAGCAAAACATGCGTGTCGACGTGGAACGGCGATCCGCTGAGATCGCTTTTTTTCATTTGCGGCTGCCGAACAGAACGGACCACCAGGAAAACTCAGCGGAAGGAACCAGCGGACGGCGACATCAGACCAAGCTCCGGAGTAAGAAAAGCAGCAGAGATCACAGACAGACAGTACTGAGTTTCGTAGGTTAGGGAGAATAAAAGAATTAATAAAAGAAGAACAGATTTGTGAAATTAAAACCCCAACGGCTGGTAATAAAATTTAGTGAACTTCGCGGAGTGCTTTTCCCGGTTGGCCAGATTGCCGTATTGCGTTTGCGAGGTCTGTTTTTTTCTACGCAACGCGGACACGAAAGCTATCCACGTGCTACTCCAGGTCGGGAAAGTTCTCGTGTTGCGTTTCCGAGGTCTGTTTTCTCTCGCAATACGAACGCTTACCAGACCGGAGAAAAGCGCGGGAAGCTACCGCCGGCTTTTTCTACTCACGTCCAGGTTAGGGACAGGCTAATAAAATTTAGTGAACTTTGCGGAGTGCTTTTTCGGGTTGGCCAGGTTGCCGTATTGCGTTTCCGAGGTCTGTTTTTTTCTACGTAACACGGACACCAAAGCTACCCACGTGCTACACCAGGTCGGGCACGTAGTCGTGTTGCGTCTCCGAGGCTGTTTTCTCTACGCAATACGAACGCTTACCAGACTGGAGAAAAGCGTGGGAAACTATAGCCGGCTTTTCCTACTCACGTCCAGGTTAGGGACAGGCTAGTAAAATTTAGTGAGTTTCACGGAGGGGCTTTTCGGGCCAGTGAGGCTTCTGAGTTGCGTTTCCGAGGTCTGTTTTCTCTACGCAACACGGACGCCAAAGCTGCCCGCGTGTCCATTCACGTCGGACAAGCTTCCGTATTTCGTTTACGCAACACGGACGACAAGGCCGGCCACGTGATCCCGATAACAAAATCCCGGCGGCTACTCCCAGTCCCGTTTCGTCTCCTGTGTTTCTACAAATTTAACTGTAGAGGACTCTGGCCGGACTGAAGCCTATCCCAGCCTATGAAAAAGTCCCTACAGGACTCTCCACTTCTCCGTGAATAAGTTCTCGAATAAAAGTAATACCAAGCATCATTCTACGATTAGCTTTAGTTGGTAAACTAATTAGGGTAAGATGGTAAGACAAGGTTTGCTTGTACACTACGTTGGGGTCCCATATTATAAAAAGCATAATTTTTTACGTAATTTTAATAAAGCTCAATAGCCAATCAAAGGCTGAATTAAATAAACAACAAATATTCGAGCAGTTGCCGTCTTGGGATGAATGCTGAAAAATTGACAGAATCATTCTCGTTCTCTCTACGGGTGGTTTTTGACCCATCTGCGATAACCACCTTTAAAAAGTCGCTCAAAGATATACTTTTAACAGGTCCGACAATACGAGCATACCTTATCATAACTCTTTTAAAATTCCGTCTCAATAATTTAGGTCTAACAGATTAAAGCTCGCAGAGCTTAGCAGCAGTTCAAAGGACATTGTCGAAAGATTTCATAAAACTCAATGATCAGGAATTCATAAAGACCCTTAGTAGTGTAAGGATGCTCTCTGGCCGGGGTACAGATCTCAGTCAGATCCAGGAGTCCTTTACAAGAAATTTGTAAATCACCGAAACACCGGACCAGAGAGTATCATTCAACGAGTGAATGAGTCGTTTGGGGAGTCACACCGAAGGTTCTCATAGACGCCGGGAGAGAGAGAGTAATGTCAGAGTCGGTCACGCCGTATCTTGCTCCTGGGCTAAAAATTCCACGGGCTGGACCTTGGGGCGAGGCCAAGCCAGACGAACGGTTTCGCGAGTATGGGGACGCCGGGTAGTCCCGCTGATCACTTCCGCGATTGGGACACGTAAGTCGCATTCCGCGTGTCGCAGGCCAAAAATTCACCGGGCTAGACCTTCGGACGAGGCCAAGCCGGGATACTATTTCGCGAGAGTAGGACCGGGGGGTTGTGTCGCGCGCAAGTCGTTCTCGACGTATCGGATGCCAAAAATCCACCGGGCTGGACCTTCGGGCGAGGCCAAGCCGGATAGGATTTGTCAGACACGAAGGGGGATTAGAGGAGAAAGGATGGCGGTACGATCGACCAGTCGGGAATGATGTCCGCGCGCAGGTCACATGCACTACGAAGAGAAAAGCTAGTATACTAGACCAGACGGGCCGGGTGTCCACGTGCCGGTCGCATGCGCTACGAGGAGGAAAGCTAGGGTACTAGACCAGATGGGCCGGGTGTCCACGTGCCGGTCGCATGCGCTACGAGGAGGAAAGCTAGGGTACTAGACCAGACGGGACGGGTGTCCGCGTGCCGGTCGCATGCGCTACGATGAGGGAAGCTAGGGTGCTGGACCAGACGGGCCAGGTGTCCGCGTACCGGTCGCATGCGCTACGAGGAGGGGAATCTAAGGTACTAGACCGAACGGGCCGGGTGTCCACGTCGGGTCTCAAACGCTACGATGTGGGGAACCAAGATACTAGACCAGACGGGCCGGGTGTCCGCGTACAGGTCTCAAATACTACGGGGAGGGAGGTTAGAATAATAGACCAGACGGGACGGATGTCCACGTACAGGCCACATACACTACGAGGAGGGAGGTTAGGATACTAGACCAGACGGGACGGATGTCCACGTACAGGCCACATGCACTACGAGGAGGGAGGTTAGGATGCTATGAATAAAAAGAATCACGATCATGGAATTCAATCATTTACTTCACTTTATTATTTTTCTAGGTTATTTTTTATTTATCTACTATCTTCCTACGAGTCCGCTACACCGTCTTTGCTTAACGGATAGGAATTTTGTATACACTAACCTCAAAACACTCACTAGCCCACTTCTTCACTGACCGCGTGCCTTCGCGCGGTCGAGGCGTCACTCGGATTATCCGGCAAGCACGTTACGGGAGACACGTCCGCTCCGTTTTACTGTTTCGGCACGAGAGACCGCCTGCCCGATCGGTGTGTGACCACCTTCCCCACGCTCCCTTTTTCTCGTTTTCGGGATTTCTAGTATCTTCCTTAATTTCTAGTATTTTCCGTTACCCACTAAAAATCGACTGGCGTTGCCACTCGGGTTCGGAACTTAGCTTAACTACGGCTTAATATTCAGTATCAACTTAAAATTTATTATTCATTATGTGTCACTTACACCTATAACTTACATACTACTAACTTAATATTTAATATTCACGATCAGTCGCTTACCCCTATAACCTTACATACTACTACTCAAAAATTGTATCGTATACCTAAGTGTGTACGTTACACCCCCCCCCCTTTCTTCCCGTGGCGCGATAAAGAGGCGCCCGTCGCTCTTGATGGTGACCCGTCTCCATGTGGGAGACCTCCGTGTCGTTGGAGTCGTCCGACAACACAATTACTTCATCCATCTGAAACGGTAAACTTAAGCGCAAAACTTAAGCGCAAAACATGCGTGTCGACGTGGAACGGCGATCCGCTGAGATCGCTTTTTTTCATTTGCGGCTGCCGAACAGAACGGACCACCAGGAAAACTCAGCGGAAGGAACCAGCGGACGGCGACATCAGACCAAGCTCCGGAGTAAGAAAAGCAGCAGAGATCACAGACAGACAGTACTGAGTTTCGTAGGTTAGGGAGAATAAAAGAATTAATAAAAGAAGAACAGATTTGTGAAATTAAAACCCCAACGGCTGGTAATAAAATTTAGTGAACTTCGCGGAGTGCTTTTCCCGGTTGGCCAGATTGCCGTATTGCGTTTGCGAGGTCTGTTTTTTCTACGCAACGCGGACACGAAAGCTATCCACGTGCTACTCCAGGTCGGGAAAGTTCTCGTGTTGCGTTTCCGAGGTCTGTTTTCTCTCGCAATACGAACGCTTACCAGACCGGAGAAAAGCGCGGGAAGCTACCGCCGGCTTTTTCTACTCACGTCCAGGTTAGGGACAGGCTAATAAAATTTAGTGAACTTTGCGGAGTGCTTTTTCGGGTTGGCCAGGTTGCCGTATTGCGTTTCCGAGGTCTGTTTTTTTCTACGTAACACGGACACCAAAGCTACCCACGTGCTACACCAGGTCGGGCACGTAGTCGTGTTGCGTCTCCGAGGCTGTTTTCTCTACGCAATACGAACGCTTACCAGACTGGAGAAAAGCGTGGGAAACTATAGCCGGCTTTTCCTACTCACGTCCAGGTTAGGGACAGGCTAGTAAAATTTAGTGAGTTTCACGGAGGGGCTTTTCGGGCCAGTGAGGCTTCTGAGTTGCGTTTCCGAGGTCTGTTTTCTCTACGCAACACGGACGCCAAAGCTGCCCGCGTGTCCATTCACGTCGGACAAGCTTCCGTATTTCGTTTACGCAACACGGACGACAAGGCCGGCCACGTGATCCCGATAACAAATCCCGGCGGCTACTCCCAGTCCCGTTTCGTCTCCTGTGTTTCTACAAATTTAACTGTAGAGGACTCTGGCCGGACTGAAGCCTATCCCAGCCTATGAAAAAGTCCCTACAGGCCTCTCCACTTCTCCGTGAATAAGTTCTCGAATAAAAGTAATACCAAGCATCATTCTACGATTAGCTTTAGTTGGTAAACTAATTAGGGTAAGATGGTAAGACAAGGTTTGCTTGTACACTACGTTGGGGTCTCATATTATAAAAAGCATAATTTTTTACGTAATTTTAATAAAGCTCAATAGCCAATCAAAGGCTGAATTAAATAAACAACAAATATTCGAGCAGTTGCCGTCTTGGGATGAATGCTGAAAAATTGACAGAATCATTCTCGTTCTCTCTACGGGTGGTTTTTTGACCCATCTGCGATAACCACCTTTAAAAAGTCGCTCAAAGATATACTTTTAACAGGTCCGACAATACGAGCATACCTTATCATAACTCTTTTAAAATTCCGTCTCAATAATTTAGGTCTAACAGATTAAAGCTCGCAGAGCTTAGCAGCAGTTCAAAGGACATTGTCGAAAGATTTCATAAAACTCAATGATCAGGAATTCATAAAGACCCTTAGTAGTGTAAGGATGCTCTCTGGCCGGGGTACAGATCTCAGTCAGATCCAGGAGTCCTTTACAAGAATTGTAAATCACCGAAACACCGGACCAGAGAGTATCATTCAACGAGTGAATGAGTCGTTTGGGGAGTCACACCGAAGGTTCTCATAGACGCCGGGAGAGAGAGAGTAATGTCAGAGTCGGTCACGCCGTATCTTGCTCCTGGGCTAAAAATTCCACGGGCTGGACCTTGGGGCGAGGCCAAGCCAGACGAACGGTTTCGCGAGTATGGGGACGCCGGGTAGTCCCGCTGATCACTTCCGCGATTGGGACACGTAAGTCGCATTCCGCGTGTCGCAGGCCAAAAATTCACCGGGCTAGACCTTTGGACGAGGCCAAGACGGGATACTATTTCGCGAGAGTAGGACCGGGGGGTTGTGTCGCGCGCAAGTCGTTCTCGACGTATCGGATGCCAAAAATCCACCGGGCTGGACCTTCGGGCGAGGCCAAGCCGGATAGGATTTGTCAGACACGAAGGGGGATTAGAGGAGAAAGGATGGCGGTACGATCGACCAGTCGGGAATGATGTCCGCGCGCAGGTCACATGCACTACGAAGAGAAAAGCTAGTATACTAGACCAGACGGGTCGGGTGTCCACGTGCCGGTCGCATGCGCTACGAGGAGGAAAGCTAGGGTACTAGACCAGATGGGCCGGGTGTCCACGTGCCGGTCGCATGCGCTACGAGGAGGAAAGCTAGGGTACTAGACCAGACGGGACGGGTGTCCGCGTGCCGGTCGCATGCGCTACGATGAGGGAAGCTAGGGTGCTGGACCAGACGGGCCAGGTGTCCGCGTACCGGTCGCATGCGCTACGAGGAGGGGAATCTAAGGTACTAGACCGAACGGGCCGGGTGTCCACGTCGGGTCTCAAACGCTACGATGTGGGGAACCAAGATACTAGACCAGACGGGCCGGGTGTCCGCGTACAGGTCTCAAATACTACGGGGAGGGAGGTTAGAATAATAGACCAGACGGGACGGATGTCCACGTACAGGCCACATACACTACGAGGAGGGAGGTTAGGATACTAGACCAGACGGGACGGATTTCCACGTACAGGCCACATGCACTACGAGGAGGGAGGTTAGGATGCTATGAATAAAAGAATCACGATCATGGAATTCAATCATTTACTTCACTTTATTATTTTTCTAGGTTATTTTTTATTTATCTACTATCTTCCTACGAGTCCGCTACACCGTCTTTGCTTAACGGATAGGAATTTTGTATACACTAACCTCAAAACACTCACTAGCCCACTTCTTCACTGACCGCGTGCCTTCGCGCGGTCGAGGCGTCACTCTGATTATCCGGCAAGCACGTTACGGGAGACACGTCCGCTCCGTTTTACTGTTTCGGCACGAGAGACCGCTTGCCCGATCGGTGTGTGACCACCTTCCCCACGCTCCCTTTTTCTCGTTTTCGGGATTTCTAGTATCTTCCTTAATTTCTAGTATTTTCCGTTACCCACTAAAAATCGACTGGCGTTGCCACTCGGGTTCGGAACTTAGCTTAACTACGGCTTAATATTCAGTATCAACTTAAAATTTATTATTCATTATGTGTCACTTACACCTATAACTTACATACTACTAACTTAATATTTAATATTCACGATCAGTCGCTTACCCCTATAACCTTACATACTACTACTCAAAAATTGTATCGTATACCTAAGTGTGTACGTTACACCCCCCCCTTTCTTCCCGTGGCGCGATAAAGAGGCGCCCGTCGCTCTTGATGGTGACCCGTCTCCATGTGGGAGACCTCCGTGTCGTTGGAGTCGTCCGACAACACAATTACTTCATCCATCTGAAACGGTAAACTTAACTTATTGATATTGCCCCACCTCTTCGAGCTCCCTACCTGACGGTGTAGCTAAAAAAGGACTCGGCCTTAATCTATTATAATGGTCATACAATGGTTACTCGACTGGTTATACAATGGTTATGCAGTGGTTATACAGTGGTTATACAGTGGCTATACAGTGGTTATACAATGGTTATTAGACTAGTTGTTATACTATTCAGCGGCTTTATGCCCCTTACTGTATCGGGTCGTTCGATCCGGCAATACTATCGTCGATCCTATCCAGAGGGACTTCTGCGTAGTACGGTTTGAGCTGGGATATGTTGGCGATCCGTCGCCGTCGATCTCCGGGACGTTGCAGGCGTACCAAGTTCGGAGATGTGAATTTCGTAACGGTATAAGGGCCGTCATACTTGGGAGCAAGTTTGGCGGCGAATCCCTCGGCTGCTTTCGATAAGGGATGCTGTCGCAGCCAAACTTGACCGCCGAGCGTGGGTCTCCATTCTCGCCTTCGTAGGTTATAATGTCTCGCCTGGTCTTGAGACGCTCGCTGAAGATTCGCTCGTACGATGTCGAAGATTCCTTTGAGGTGAGACGCCTTGTCTTCAGGACCTGTGTGCACGACCGCCGATCCGGGGGTGAGTTCATCATACAGCATCGCAGGCAAGCGTGGTTCCCGTCCTTGAGTTAGGAACGCGGGGCTATACCCGTCGAACGCGGGGCTATACCCGTCCTTGAGTTAGGAACGCGGGGCTATACCCGTCGAATTCGATACACTGCTATTGATCGCGAGGGATATTTCTGGCAGCATATTATCCCACGAACTCTGGTCGCCTTCCGACAACTGGGATATCAGCGTCTTCACAGTGCGGTTGGTCCTTTCTGTGGGATTCTCTTGTGGACAATATGGAGCCGTGTACTGGACTTCTATGCCGAGCTTGGTGAAATAGTCTTTTAGGACCCGGCTTGTGAATTGGGTTCCATTGTCGCATACGAACTTACGGGGAATGCCCACTCGTGCAAGTATGCGTTCCCGAAACGCTTTCTGCACTTGAGCTGCGGAGGCTTTTCGGAGTGGTATCAGTTCTATCCATTTCGAAAATACGTCGTGAAACACCAGAAGCATAGTATTTCCTTGTTTTGACCGGGGTAGCGGGCCTACAAAGTCCGCGCAGAGAATGTCGAAAGGTTCGCTGACGACCCGGGTTAGCATCTTACCTGCCGCTTTGGTTTGTTCAGTCATAAACTTTTGGAAGGATTCGCAATGGCGAACATGGCGTTTCGCGTCGCTATACATACCGGGCCAGAAATACCTCTGGGTCAGACGCGTGATCGTTTTTTCGGACTCCCAAGTGTCCTGCGGTCGGGGAATCGTGACATTCACGTAAGACGCGGCTTCTACGGGGAGTTGGCACACAGAGCTTCCACGGGAAGTAGTCCTCATCGTCAGCTCGGTATCCCATGTTCCTGTAGGGCTTTCGTCGTTTTCGATCATGTAGTCAGCGAATTTCTCGGGTTCCTCCTGTATTTGGTCTTTCATCTTTTTGATCCAGTAGCAGTGGTCCTCGAGTTCGACAGCACCTTGCAGTACCTCACAAGGCTGTCGAGAAAGTGCGTCAGCCACGACGTTCAATTTACCTCGTCGATAGCGTACGTCGAATTGGAATTGCTGCAATTCTAGCGCCCAACGCGCTATTCGGCCAGAAGGGCTCTCAATAGAATTTAGCCACTTGAGATCTAGATGGTCAGTAACGACCTCGACCCCTTCCAGGTAGCACCGCATCTTCCTGATTGTCCAGATTATGGCCAGACACTCTTTCTCCGTGGTAGTGTAATTTTGTTCCGCGGGGGTTAATCGGCGGCTAGCGTATGCGATGACCTTCTCTTGACTTTCGGAGCCCTGCGATAAAACTACGCCCAAGCCGACGTCACTCGCGTCTGTTTGCAAAATGAACTTCTGGTCGAAATCCGGACAGCCTAATATGGGAGCAGTAGTCAGGCATCTTTTAATTTCTTCCAAGGCGGCTTGCTGTTCTGGTCCCCAGGTCCACTTCCGTCCTTTCTTTAGTAGCGCGGTCATCGGTTGCACGATAGTCGCGAAATTAGGGACGAATCGCCGATACCAGGAGGCCATCCCGATCCATTGAAGGAGTTCCTTAGAGGGGGCCTTCAACCCGTTGATCGCAGACACTTTCTCGGGATCAGTCTGAATTCCGTCACTGCTGATGACGTGGCCGAGGTAAACGAGTTTCTGCTTGAAGAAGCAACACTTCTTTGGGTTTATCCTTAAATTCGCGGCCCGCAATCTGCGGAAAACTTCCGAGAGATGAGTAAAGTGCTGTTCTTCTGTTGCACTTATGATAACAATATCGTCTAGGTAAGCGAAGGCGACCGGTTCCATTTCCACGCCGATTACACTATCCAGAGCGCGTATAAACGTTGCGCTGGCAGAATGCAACCCGAAGGGCATGACCTTCCATTGATACAATCCTCTCCCAGGGACCGTGAACGCTGTATATTGGCGACTATCCCTAGCCATGGGAATTTGCCAATAGCCGTGCTTCAAGTCCAACGTGGAGATATATCGGGCGTGGCGTAATTTTTCCAAAATGTGATTGATTCTCGGGACTGGGTAGGCGTCGGGCACTGAGTGTGCGTTTAACTGACGGTAATCTATACACATGCGCCAATCGCCAGTTTTCTTCTTGACCAATACGATGGGAGCGCTGTGTGGGCTTCTGGAGGGTTCGATGGCCCCGTCACGGAGCAGTTCGTCTACTTGGGCATCGATGACGTGTTGCATCGCGGGGTTCCGGGGATAATATCTTTGTTTTACGGGCTTGTCGTCGCGCATGACGATGGTATGCTCGGCGACGTGAGACACCCCGTGCAGTTCCTCGAATAAGGTTAGTTCCCGATCGATGAAGCTTTGTTGCGCCGGACTCAATAATGTGCTCCGTTGCTGTTCGTCGTTTTCTGCCGTCTCCGTCCTAATGGGCGCGCCGGCATTGATGTTCGGGGTTATAGTTCGCGTAGGAATAGGACTGGGTATCTCTCCTTGTTCTGGCCTGGCAGTTCCCAGATGGGCACCAACCGCAACAGGGTGTACCGTTTTCTCCTGGTTGCCCCGCGCCTTTGTAAGTACTGGCTGTAAAAAATGGTCTCCAGCCGCTTGGGCTTCATTTTGCAAGTCGAGGGCAGCTCGACGGGGAGGGAGGTTAGGATAATAGACCAGACGGGACGGATGTCCACGTACAGGCCACATGCACTACGAGGAGGGAGGTTAGGATACTAGACCAGACGGGACGGATGTCCACGTACAGGCCACATGCACTACGAGGAGGGAGGTTAGGATGCTATGAATAAAAAGAATCACGATCATGGAATTCAATCATTTACTTCACTTTATTATTTTTCTAGGTTATTTTTTATTTATCTACTATCTTCCGCTACACCGTCTTTGCTTAACGGATAGGAATTTTGTATACACTAACCTCAAAACACTCACTAGCCCACTTCTTCACTGACCGCGTGCCTTCGCGCGGTCGAGGCGTCACTCGGATTATCCGGCAAGCACGTTACGAGAGACTCGTCCGCTCCGTTTTACTGTTCCGGCACGAGAGACCGCCTGCTCGATCGGTGTGTGACCACCTTCCCCACGCTCCCTTTTTCTCGTTTTCGGGATTTCTAGTATCTTCCTTAATTTCTAGTATTTTCCGTTACCCACTAAAAATCGACTGGCGTTGCCACTCGGGTTCGGAACTTAGCTTAACTACGGCTTAATATTCAGTATCAACTTAAAATTTATTATTCATTATGTGTCACTTACACCCATAACTTACATACTACTAACTTAATATTTAATATTCACGATCAGTCGCTTACCCCTATAACCTTACATACTACTACTCAAAAATTGTATCGGACACCTAAGTGTGTACGTTACAGTAGCATGGAGGCCAAGCGCCGATGCTCCGTTTTTTATCCTATTGTAATATGCTGCAAAATGTTTCTTCAAGATCTCACATTTGAAAAGCTAGCATGGGATACATCAACGAAAGACAACGCACCATGTGGACCGAAATCCCCGATGTTCTTTTTCAGTAAGTGTTCCAAGTTATGTTTTAACTAAAAATCCGAAACGTGTGAAGTCCATGGCTTTGCGGATGCGTCCGAGCGGGCGTATAGTTGCTACTTATACATTCGAGTCCAGAACAAAAGAAAATTGGGATCTATCTTTTGATGGCCAAATATAAGTTGCTATTGAGAAGAACCTGGAAAAAAAATGGCAGGATTTCTAAAACTTTAATTCTCAGCTGTATACTTCTGGACGGATTCAACTATCGACCTTCGTTGAATAACAATGCGTTCTTCACAATTACACTGTTCTGTAGCTAACCGAATTTCCGAGCGGTGTGTTCGCAGTTTCGTCGTCATACCTCTAAGGTAGTATTGCGACAACGGCACCAACTTTGTCGGAGCCTCATCAAGTAAAACAGATTCAAGGATTAAATGACGTATCACTAAACTTTCTTCTTTCGTACAGTAGTTGTAAAGTCTTTCAATTTGTTTACTCCCAGTTCAGCCCATTTAGGAGGCTATTCTCAACTCAAGGACAAAAGCTCCCGCAGCTCATATGATATTTGGTTCAAGCTTACTAGCCGCCCCTGACGAAAGACTCTTTAACGCCATTAAAACCACACCTTTTCGTCGTCGCATTTTCGCTAACTTTACACAAGTTATTATCGTTAATAAATCAGCTAAATCCTACTGCAGTCTCACAAGTTTCGCGTTCGTTAATACAAAATAGTATTAAATTTTCTTGGTGACCCCGACGTGATCGCAGTAGAGTTCGCGATTTTTTTACCAATTTTTTCCGTGAAAAATTAAAACAATTACTAAACACACTCAAACAAGCAAATTGTTCTTGTCGGTTCGGCTAAAAAATTAACAAGTTTAATCTTCCGAAATGAATTTCGTCGTTGGAACTTTTCTACCGTTACTTTGGTTGTTGCCCAAGCCTTCTTCGTCGCCGCTGCAACTTGAATTGTTTACTTTGCCTGCTGCCGCTGGAACAACAAAAGGAAGTTGCAATTGTCGAGTCGGCCAACCAAGTATAGAGTGCTAAAACTTAAAGTTAATCTGTGGCGTTTTGATAATTGTTTTTTGCCCATGTCTCAAGTTTTAGCATTCGTCTAAAAGTCGGTAGATAGTGAGCATTCTAACCAAGAAATAAAAATTTGCATGTACTAGCAATCAAAATTCTGCAATAAACATATTATATTTTGAATTATTCCCCCAATGTTCGTCTTAATGAGCAACAATTTAATGTATAAATAAATAAGCTGGAAAAACAAGCAAATTCTGAAAAGTGTAGTTCTTAAAAATTAACGGAAAAAAACCTACGCCGCAGTTGTCTGAACATTTTCCCGCGCTTTTCAGAATTTTTCCTCGCTTTTCACAATTTTACATAATTTTCCAGCGCCTTTCGGCATCAGGCTTATATATTCGTTATTCGGTCAGTATATCATTCTCCGTTAGCATTTGCCTATGTGCTAGCCGCGTACACATACACACGCACACTGACACCGCTGCCGCTATTTCGAGACATCTTTGGTCGTTTTCGTTCTCGATCGCTGAAGAGGTGCAATTTTCAGTCTGCTTAAACGCTTGTTCGTTTTTTCGGTTCGCTTGAGCTTGAGCGTTAGCTCCTTTAAGGTGCGTGCGAGAGGCTCATTACTGTCGCAGGGTTTATATAATAAATATAAAAACCCTATGGCTATCAGGAAAACAACCAAAATGAACGATAGGTTCTATTGAAATTATTTCTTGATTTAATTAGCTGTGCAACGATTTTGTATTACTGACTTGCTGAAAGCTTGACTTAAAATTGTTTTCGCTGTAGCTCAGCTGAATAGATAAATAAATTTAAATTTGATACTTTAATTATACCCCTCCACACCAATGATCTTAAAATTGCTAAACATTCATATACTCTTATACTCATACTTCAAGTTCAGGCATGTAACTATTATTAGTTATATTTATAAAACTCTCAAAGTCACAGTTGCTTTTAAAATTGTTTGATTATAATAAAAGGTTTTTTAGCTATTTTTATTAATTTTTGTTTAACGACTTTTTATTTATTAAAATTCCCTTTAGAGACTCACGACAAATTCTAGTGTTTTACATATGGGCAGTTCCAAGACTCCGGACGCGACATCCTGACAACTTTAACATTCAAAATAAGTGTGAAACCCACTTTTGTTTTTATACTCGTTACTGTAGAGTATTAGCCCGATTCCCTTTTAAATGTGCCGGATTCCATTTGCGCATTAGCATTTAGCTATTGCTACTCCGACATATGAGTGGCACGAACAGCTGATCTGGTTTTGTTTACTTTTGAATTTTTGCAAAAAGAGCAAAGCTACCCGTATATGTAAGAGTTTTTCCTGTCAGAAATCCAGCAGTAATGCATAGTGGTACTGCAACCAGTTTTTTCTGCGCTTGCTCTTTCTTTCAGTCATTTTTACGCAAAATAGATTTTATATTTATAAGAAATCAAATATTGGGACATCCTTGGATAAAACCCATCTGATATAGAGTGGCACTAACAAAATATCGTGAAAAATCAGTATTATTAGGTATTTTTTTCTAAAAACGTTCTTTGAAAAGTATGTAAAAGGTAGAAGGAAGCGTTTCCGCCCATAAAGTATATATGTATATGATCAGGATCAATAGCCGAGTCGATCTAGCCTTGTCCGTCTGTCTGTCCGTTTGGCCGTCTGTCCGTCTATATGACCGTCGAGATCTCGGAAACTATAAAAGCTAGAGATTTGGGATTTGGCATGCAGATTCTAGTGATTCCTAAGCAGAGCAAGTTTTTATTACAAAACGGAGCCGCGCCCACTCTGCGGAATTACTGTTTGCAGTGTAAAAGATAGTTATCATACTGTTCATATCAAAATTATATGACAGTTCTATTTTTTTAGATATTTTATATAATATCAAACGCAATGTTGAAAGTCAGTCTGAAATTGTTAAAAGATATATTATACATGTGTTTCATTTGGTTTTAGTTTGTTACTTTACCGCCTTTTCATTTTGTTTAACAAAAATGAAAAAATGTAATTTTTAACCTTTTTTAACATATGGCAGAACCTTGACTAATACCAACATCAAAAATTCATTTTTTAATTGAATTTGTAAGGTTTTCAAATAAACTTGGCTCAAGTTTGCTCCATTGAGATGCAGTTTTTTTGTTTAATTAAAAGGATGATGAAAACATTTTGGATTTACGCTTTAAAATATCGAATGAGTAAAATATTGTTTGACTTCTGCAGAATTAATGTTTGCAGTGTAAAAGATAGCTATCATACAGTTCATATCAAAATTGTAATACAGTTCTATTTTTTTAGATACTTTATATAATATCAAACCCAATGTTGAAAGTCAGTCTGAAATTGTTAAAAGATAAATTATACATGTGTTTCATTTGGTTTTAGTATATTACTTTACCGCTTTTTCATTTTCTTTAACAAAAATGAAAAAATTTAATTTATAACCATTTTTAACATATGGCAGAACCTTGACAAATACCAACATCAAAAATTCATTTTTTAATTGAATTTGTAAGGTTTTCAAATAAACTTGGCTCAAGCTTGCTCCATTGATACAAAATATCTGTTTTAAAGTCCTGAACGCACTCATACTTGGCATTATCTTTATAAACTCGCCTTGCTGGTACTCCCCAAATGTTTTCTATAGGGTTCAGATCCGGAGAGCACGCTGGCCAGTACATAACTTCAACGGAAAAATTCGCAAAAAACGTTGTAATTTGACTCGTATGGATTCGGCTTTTCCCGATTTTCCATCAAATATGGAAGCGGCTATTGTTTAGTACCCGTATGTACCTACTGCTGTCCATCCTGGAGCTTGTGAACTGTAAATTTAGAGTTCCAAGCTTATTAAAAGCTCCCCAACCCATGACTAATCCGCCCCCGAAATTTCTACTTGAAAAATTAAGCGGCTCCTTCCTAAAATCTCGCCAATAATTTCTAAATCCATCTGGTACATCGATATTAACTTTTTTTTTATCCGAAAAAATTACCTTTAATGAAAAAAAAATTAAGGGTAATATTAAAGATATATGTCAAATTGAACTTACCGAGACCCAGTTAGTATCTAAATTGCTTTTAGAAAAACAAATGCGAGTAATCTGAGGTATTTTTATAAAATTCCTCTGACATTATGTCCCAGTTTTAGAGTCCTCCACACAGTCATTTGAGAGACTTTTCGACTGCTGGGAGCAGCTAGCTGGAAGCACAACGCGTTAGAACTACTGTCTTTATGTAACAAACGCCTTTTAAAGCGGTAAGAAAGTATTGGTTTTCGACTAGTGCTTCGTTTTTTACCACAGTTGTCTGGATTCTTGAAAAAATTTCGAATTCTTCCAATATTTCTAAACATTTCTTGGTATGAAAATGTAAAAAAGTATTAAATTTTAATTACAACTTAATTTTAAGAAAAAAAATTAACGCGGATACGGCTACTCCACTTTTTTTAATATGTCTTATAATTGTGTTATGGCAGAAACTAGGATAAATTCGTTACCTTGGTTGGAAATGTAAGGGTTCCCTTCCAAGCCAGGCCAAAAAAAAAGTAACGGTATGTTATCGACTAGCACTTCATAAGCACTTTCGTCATAAATTTTTGTTTAGTCTTTAAATTAAGGAATCAACAATTTTCCGGGATTTCAATAAGCATTTTGTAGTTGTCTTATATTAGTGGTATGAACTGTTTATTAATATAATTATAATATAATTGGACTTAGCGACGCTATACTTGTTTATTAATATAATTATAATATAATTGGACTTAGCGACGCTATACTTGTCCGTTTGTTCCTTTGCTTGTCCCTCTTCTTTCACTTCTCTCGATCTAGTTTTAAACAACCCCCGCGCATATCAAGCATTGCTTGATGTCGTAAGGGCCACTTGTTTGTACTGATCATAGTGCATCAACGTACAAATGTATTTGGAGTTTTTACAAGACAACATATTTTTTGTCAAAGATGAGTACAGACAACACATGAAATTTGTTTAGGCATATGGGTAGTGTGCAGCAATTTATCAACAATATGGAGCCTAGGAGAACAAATGTAATCCCTTTAAAGCTGATGGCATGCGTGTAGTTGACATAGCAGAACTTAAGAAACAGGTGTAGCAGTATTTATTTCTGTAAAGGTCAAACTTCGCAGACCTTATTATAAACCGTATTTATTTTCGAGATTGTGTGAATTTTGGTTTGAAAAAATCGGTTTTACTGCGCTTTAGACGAAGCGCCAGTATATATAGATAGTGCGCTTTTACTTATTGTAAAATGTGTCAAGGATTGGCAGTTTTCCCTTTAATGGCATCTATAAATCAAAACTTATACTTGTCTTGATGTGAGGAGTCCTAAAACTCCCCAAAAATCTCGATGCAGGAGAGCTGCATAGCAACAGCGATGGAGACGAGAATGCCGGAGGAGTCAAGGGCAACGCGGTCAAACTGTGAACGACGGACCTTGGACCCAGGTAAAGCGGAGACACCGTGAATTAACGGATGGACCCTCACACGGTAAGGGCAACAAGGTCGAATTGGCGGACTTAGGACCTGCACAAAGAGGACGCAACGTGAGTGCCAGGATCAAGATCGCAAAGTCGTCAGTGAGGTTCGCATAACATCCAGAGACTCAGAGGAGCCGTCACGGGTCAGACACCAACAAGCAGTCGACGAGGAGCGACGCCTTTACGATCCCAACACAACCCTTGTGTTATCTTTGCTCAAAGGCTATTACCCAATATAAATTTGGTGGAACGACCCCACAACCTCTCTGAGCTAGCCGCCCGTTTACGTAGCGAGCGAGATATTCAAACAATCAGGTCGTTACATCTGGCGCCCAAGAGTGATTGCCCTGACCAAGAAAACATTTAGCTAATGCTACTCTGACATGTGAAGAGCACGAACAGCTGATCTGGTTTTGTTTACTTTTGAATTTTCGCAAAAAGAGCAAGAGTAAGAGGTTTTCCTGCCAGAGATTCAGCAGTAATGCGTAGTAGTACCGCAATCAGTATTTTCTGCGCTTGCTCTTTCTTTCAGTAATTTTTACGCAAAACAGATTTTATATTTATAAGAAATCAAATATTGCGACATCCTTGGATAAAACCCATCTGATATAGAGGTGGCACTAACAAAATATCGTGAAATATAAGTATTTTTCGTTATTTTTTCTAAAAACGTTCTGGGCGAATGATTTATAATCGCATTTATTTATTGCGTTTATTTTAAATGCGGAATTTAGCCGTATGGGATTCCCAGTGTAAATAAATTCGTTTAATGCGCCAATGGAATCCGGCTATAAAAGTGAATATTGTATTCTTTGAAATGTATGTAACAGGTAGAAGGAAGCGTTTCCGTCCCATAAAGTATATATATTCATGATCAGGATCAATAGTCTGTCTGTCCGTCTGAATGAACGTCGAGATCTCGGAAACTATAAAAGCTAGAGACTTGGTATTTGGCATGAAGATTCTAGTGATTCCTAAGCAGCGCAAGTTTTTATTACGAAAAGGAGCCACGCCCACTCTAACGCCCACAAATCATTAAAGTATGTACTGTCACCCTGAGGCATGTTAGAAGGTTGGGTTTTTTAAAATCGACCTATTATTTTAGAAGTTGCCGCCCCTCTGCCGCTGCTTAGGGCACTGATCGGCCGCTTTTTCCCGCTGCTAGCAGATGAGAGAGAGAGAAAGTGGGAGAGAGAGCACGCTCGTTTTCTGTTAAATTTTGTTTAGGATATCTCCTAATCATCTCTACCAATGACAAAAAAATTATTAAAATATATCCAGTAACAACTTAAAATTAAAAAAAAACAGCTTAGTAATAGCAGTTAATTTAGAAATGCCGCGGCAGGTCCAATATATGTGTTTTTATAACAGCTTAGTAATGTCAGTTAATTTGGAAGTGCCGCGTCAGGTCCGGTAGACCTGCCCTTTTTATGGAATGGAATAATTGGAATGATCGTTTGATGCAGTTTTTTTGTTTAATTAAAAGGATGATGAAAACATTTTGGATTTACGCTTTAAAATATCGAATGAGTAAAATATTGTTTGACTTCTGCAGAATTAATGTTTGCAGTGTAAAAGATAGCTATCATACAGTTCATATCAAAATTGTAATACAGTTCTATTTTTTTAGATACTTTATATAATATCAAACCCAATGTTGAAAGTCAGTCTGAAATTGTTAAAAGATAAATTATACATGTGTTTCATTTGGTTTTAGTGTATTACTTTACCGCTTTTTCATTTTCTTTAACAAAAATGAAAAAATTTAATTTATAACCATTTTTAACATATGGCAGAACCTTGACAAATACCAACATCAAAAATTCATTTTTTAATTGAATTTGTAAGGTTTTCAAATAAACTTGGCTCAAGCTTGCTCCATTGATACAAAATATCTGTTTTAAAGTCCTGAACGCACTCATACTTGGCATTATCTTTATAAACTCGCCTTGCTGGTACTCCCCAAATGTTTTCTATAGGGTTCAGATCCGGAGAGCACGCTGGCCAGTACATAACTTCAACGGAAAAATTCGCAAAAAACGTTGTAATTTGACTCGTATGGATTCGGCTTTTCCCGATTTTCCATCAAATATGGAAGTGGCTATTGTTTAGTACCCGTATGTACCTACTGCTGTCCATCCTGGAGCTTGTGAACTGTAAATTTAGAGTTCCAAGCTTATTAAAAGCTCCCCAACCCATGACTAATCCGCCCCCGAAATTTCTACTTGAAAAATTAAGAGGCTCCTTCCTAAAATCTCGCCAATAATTTCTAGATCCATCTGGTCCATCGATATTAACTTTTTTTTTATCCGAAAAAATTACCTTTAATGAAAAAAATTAAGGGTAATATTAAAGATATATGTCAAATTGAACTTACCGAGACCCAGTTAGTATCTAAATTGCTTTTAGAAAAACAAATGCGAGTAATCTGAGGTATTTTTATAAAATTCCTCTGACATTATGTCCCAGTTTTAGAGTCCTCCACACAGTCATTTGAGAGACTTTTCGACTGCTGGGAGCAGCTAGCTGGAAGCACAACGCGTTAGAACTACTGTCTTTATGTAACAAACGCCTTTTATAGCGGTCAGAAAGTATTGGTTTTCGACTAGTGCTTCGTTTTTTACCACAGTTGTCTGGATTCTTGAAAAAATTTCGACTTCTACCAATATTTCTAAACATTTCTTGGTATGAAAATGTAAAAAAGTATTAAATTTTAATTACAACTTAATTTTAAGAAAAAAAAATTTAACGCGGTTACGGCTTCTCCACTTTTTATCATATGTCTTATAATTGTGTTATGGCTGAAACTAGGATAAATTCGTTACCTTGGTTGGAAATGTAATGGTTCCCTTCCAAGCCAGGCCAAATAAAAAAAGTGACGGTATGTTATCGACTAGCATAAGAACTTTCTTCATAAATTTTTGTTTAGTCTTTAAATTAAGGAATCAACAATTTTCCGGGATTTCAATAAGCATTTTGTAGATGTGTATAATAGTGGTATGAACTGTTTATTAATATAGTTATAATATAATTGGACTTAGCGATGCTATACTTGTCCGTCTGTTCCTTTGCTTGTCCCTCTTCTTACACCTCTCTCGATCTAGTTTTGAACAACCCCCGCGCATAGCAAGCATTGCTTGATGTCGTAAGGGCCACTTGTTTGTACTGATCATAGTGCTTCAACGTCCAAATGTATTTGGAGTTCTTACAAGACAACATATATTTGGTGAACCAAGTGTTTGGTTGACCACGGAGGACTGTTGGAGGTTTTATGAGTTATGGAAGAAAAGAATGCATTGATTTAGCAGTACCTTCTTGGGAGTGTTGAGAACCTGAAAATAACGTCAATTGAAATTTTCAGAGTTAGATGATTTGGGTCGTCTGGAACGGACAACGGGGTTGCGCGAGTTGTAATGGCACCACAAAGTTCAGATACAAAAACAATCCAGCAATCTTCCGTTCTTATTTAATATAAAATTAACTTGGCCCAGAGAAAAGTTTATAAGACCTTCTATGAACTCATTTTTAACTAGGAACTAGTGCAGCGAAATCATCACATGCATATTAGGATAGCTGTGGAATATTAGAGTCACCTAATATAATTAGGTGGTCAGAATCATCTGCGAGTAAGGATTTGTTCCTGACAACGGCGAAATGCTTCAAACAGATTGAAACATCCGAAACTGGAAAAACATGTGAAGAAAAATATCACTAATACGAGCTGGAGGGCGTGTATATATGTTGGGGACGAAATTCAAAGTCCGCACAAAGATGAGGAATGCAGATGCGCCAAACGAGTTGCTTATTTCGTGTTTACTGAGAGTGTGATGCAAAAGTTGAACGAGGCCCAGATAGCAGATGAGTGTACAAGCGTAGTTCACAGTTTGGTGCAAAGTAAGGGTCATGAGGATTACTAGATTTTTAATCAGATATTATTTAAAGACCCACCCCGAGAGTTGATAGTAGTTCCATCTCAAATGAAAAATGAAATTATACAAATTACTCATGGGCAAGGCCAGTTTTCGGCCAAGCAAAGACAAGATTTCGTGAAGATTTCATCCCTGAGGGATAAAGTTTTTAGGGTAGTAGGCAGTTGTGTGGGATGACAAACCTTTGGTCACTTATCCCACAGTCGTAGGGCCGATGGAAATTAACAAGAAAATGTACAATCACATCCTAGTTATCGTTGATGCATTGTCAAAATCGTTTAGTTGTATCCGACGCGCAGTACAGGAATAAAAGTGGTGGCCATAACCTTCGGTATTTTGTTCAGGATAGTATCTGACCGTGGTGCAGCGTTCACCTGACACTTATTCAAGCAATACTAAACTTATTAATCGTTACAGGTGTACCGGAAACGGACAGTTCGAAATAACGCATAAAATTATGGTGCCTATGTTGTCAAAGATGAGACAGACAATACAGGAAATTTGTTTAGGCATATGGGTAGTGTGCAGAAATTTATCAACAATAGGAGCCTAGGAGAACGAAAGTAATCTCTTTAAAGCTGATGACATGCGTGCAGTTGACATCAGAACACAAGAAACAGGTTCAGCAGTATTTATTTCTGTAAAAGTCACACTTCGTACACCTTATTATAAACCGTATTTATTTTCGAGCTGGAGGGAACGAAATTCAAAGTCCTCACAGATTTTACCGCACAAAGATGAGGAATGCAGATGCGCCAAACAGAGTGGCTTATTTCGTGTTTACTGAGAGTGTGATGCAAAAGTTGAACGAGGCCCAGATAGCAGATGAGTGTACAAGCGTAAGTCATGAGGATTACTATATTTTTAATCAGTTATTTTTTAAAGACCCAGACCGAGAGTTGATAGTATTTCCATCTCAAATGAAAACTGAGATTATACAAATTACTCATGGGCAAGGCCAGTTTTCGGCCAAGCAAAGACAAGATTTTGTGAAGATTTTATTCCTGAGGGCTAAAGTTTTCAGAGTAGAAGGCAGTGTAGGATGACAAACCTTTGGTCACTTATCCCATAGTCGTATGGCCGATGGAAATTAACAAGATAAAGTACAATCACATCCTAGTTATCGTTGATGCATTGTCAAAATCGTTTAGTTGTATCCGACGCGCAGTACAGGAATAAAAGTGGTTCTTAATTGCTTCGATAGGCAGGCCGTAACCTTCGGTGTCTGACCGTGGTGCAGCGTTCACCTCACACTTATTCAAGCAATACTAAACTTATTAATCGCTACAGGTGTACCGGAAACGGTAGGTCGTGGCTAAATCGAGCTCAGGGAGTTCTTGCGACAAAGGTGGCTGGGCGAAGAGGCAGAACCTATTTCTACCTGCTAGGCGAAACACCTTGCCGGCCCCGTCAGTGAGGTTCGCATGACATCCAGAGACTCCAACAAGCAGTAGAACACAACCCTTGTGTTATCTTTGCTCAAAGGTTATCACCCAATATAAATTTGGTGGAACGATCCCACAGAAAACAGAAATCAGTTCGTTACATCTGGCGCCCATGAATGATTGCCCTGACCAAGAAAACAAAAGATCTGAGATGGGAAAGTCCTGGATTTATAATCTCAGGAAGAAGGATTTCGGCGAGGTGAGAAATAATCTGGGAATAGAACTCGAGGGCTTAGTAGGGGCGATGACGAAGACCCTAGCAGACTATTGACTGTAGAGCAGAAGACCCGGTCATGGCAGTGTTGGTGTCAGGTCTGGAGATCAAATTCCGGAAGCTGCCGGTCCCAAAATTTAAATTAACCACCGCGAGTGTCGAAGCCTGGATATTCAGAACATGGCAAGCGACGGAAGGCAGCGAGAAGGCAGCCGAGAGAGGAGAGAAAGCGTACGGCCATATCCGCAGGACTATGCCAAGGTTGCCAAGCAAGTCCAAGAGTGGAACTTTCGGTATGACGGCAACGATAAGCTACTGAAGTTCCTGGAGCAGGTGGAGTGGTCAGCCGTGACATATGGTCTGGATATAAGCCAGATCCCATGGGCGATTCCGGAGCTGCTGCAGGGCAGAGCCCTAAAGTGGTTCATAGCCAACAACCGGCAGTGGGACAACTGGGGAGACTTCATATTCAGCTCTCAAGGCTATTTCCTCCCTCGAGGGTACATGGAGAAGCTGGCGGACCAGGTCAGGCAGCGGAGGCAGATATACGGGGAAAAATTTAAAGATTACATGGTGGCCATGCAGACGATGATGCGGCCCTTGGGTATGTCTGCCAAAGAAGTCCTGAACAGGATAAAGGAGAACAGCACGCCGGCCCTCCGAATGTTTATTCGGCCGTACGAGTGTCGGCACCTGGACACCCTGATGGCGCTGGCAGCTAAGTTCGAGGAGCTGGACGAGCAACGGGAGAAGTTCGAGCTAAAAAACCATTTTCAAACCGCCTAGTGCCAAGGCCAAGGACAGAGCAGGGTGCGTTCAGGAGGACACGAATGCGCCACGGAGGCATACGCCGCAGGAACACGGATCACCAGCCGATCGCAGTGGATTTATCCAGAATCCAGCCAACGCTTGTCCCAGATGCGGAGGCACAGACCATTGGACGAAGGAGTGCCGGAATCGGCGACTCACGTTGTGCTGGCGATGCGGAAAAATAGGTGTCCGAATGGTGGAGTGGTGTTCGGGAAACGCGCAACGATCCCAGCCTCCGAGGGGCGGCCAGGGATCGTAAGGTGCTGCCTAACAAAAATAATGGGCGACCTGATGGCGGAAGAATGGAACTGTCCGACACAGTGCTCATAGGTGATGCAATTGTTCACGGTGGACACCGGCCCCAATCAAGCTTCATCAGCAAAGAGCTGGCGGGCAGGCTGCAGGCGGCAAGAAAGTTTGGACCCACAAAGAGGCAAGTACGGATGGCGGACGGTAAATGCGAAGACGGTAAATGCGCAGCTAGAAATTCAAATCGGACTTTGCACAAGAACAGTGTCAATGGAGCTGCTGATCCTACCAGGATTGATCAACGCACTGGTGCTAGAATGAAACTTCCTCACCAAATTCGGAGCCGAGGTGAACTGCGCAGGTCACAGCGTTGTAATACCGGCGAGGGACAGACACCGAGGCTGGCTGGAGGAATAACTGTCGGTAGCAGTCGCGGAAGCCCCGAAGGTATTTTCGGAAAAGCATGTGGACCATTTTTTAAAGACCGAGTTGGAGAGCCTGGAAAATCTGCAAGGCACGTTAATCGGACGGACGCTAGAAGAGCACGTGCGGAACCTGAAGGATGATGATGATCAACTATATCCTGGGCAAAAGCCAGCATGCAGGCCTGTTTCAATGGAATGTTATGCCTTTTGGTTTACACTGGGCATCAGCAACATTCCAGCGGGCGTTGGACCAGGTAATAGGACCTGAAATGATGCCGCATGGAAGGAAGTATTTGGAAGACTGCGAGCGGCGAACTTGAAAGTAAACGTTGATAAGTGTAAATTCTTCAGGAAGGAACTTTAATACTTAGGGCATCGCATTACAGACCTGGGCATCGGGACGGGTCCGGAGACCACAGGCAACTCAAGGAGCTGCGGCAATATTTGGGAGTGGCGTCGTGGTACAGACGTTTTGTGCTAGATTTTGCCACGCTAGTTCATCCGCTGAACGCTCTTCTCCGAAAGAGTGTCAAATGGGAATGGCACGATGGGCACTAGAGCTCCAACAATACGATTTCGAAATCGCATACAGGAAAGGCCAGCTGAATATTGTGGCAGTCGCACTTTCGCGGCAGCCCTTGCCTGAAACCTGCCGAAGGATGAAGACGAAGCCAACCGGCGAAACAAGTCGACTGTAGCTGAATTAGGGAAATGAAGGGCAAGATAGCAAAAAACCCCCAAAAATATCCGGACTATTTAGTGGAGGCCGATCGGCTGTACAGGCACATTCATCACAGAGCGGGCAACGAGGATGTGATCACATGGAAACTATGCGTGCAAATCGGATCAAGGCAGCGAGTCATTGCTGAGAATCACGATATGCCGACGGCCGGACACATGGGCCCTTGGAGTCCGCAGATCGGAGACAAGGTCTGGGCCAAGGAGCACCATCTATCCAAGGCAGCAGAAGGCGAAACTGGCCCCCAGATACGAAGGTACGTTCAAAATATTTACTTTTGACTCCCCGGTAATTTGCAGCCTGCGGCACAAAAGCACTGGCAAAGCCAGTCAAAACGCAAAGCAAGGAAGGGCAGTCAAAAAAAGGCCGTCGTATCGGAGGAGCACTTTACCCTAACCGAAAAAAATTGGGAGGGCGATACACGGTATCGAACTTAACGGTTGGCACACACACACAGACACACAATCAGGAGCGCGAGAGCGGGACAGAGAGGGTTAGAAAGCCGTAGGCACCGTTACCGGCTAAACGCACACTTGCACAGATTGCGTAGGAGGCGAGTAACGGAGAGCGAGTCCCGTTACCGGTACACGTCGCCGCGAATTACGGAACCGAGGATGCGCGGAAAACCGAGGTTTCGTCAACGACAGCGCTGCACGGAGCTGGCCTTTTCAAAAAAGATCAGCAGACAAGGTTCGCGCGGCAGTCCTCTTATCCGGAGCCGCGAGCCCCGCCGAAGAGGCCGACGCTGCGGAGGTAGCAGTCGGAGGGCGTGGATCCATTGAAGGAGGTTCCGAAAAAGGAATGGCCGGCCCAGGTGCCCGAGGAAGCCCGACGGCAGCGAGGGAGGAACCGGTAGGAACGATAGGCGTTCGATCGCTAGTTGCGATCGAGTCAGACCCCTACAAGCAGTCGTCGTGGAGCTTCGCCTTTACGATCCCAACACAACCCTTGCGTTCTCTTTGGTCAAAGGCAATCACCCAATATAACCTTTCTGACCTAGCCGGCCGTTTACGTAGCGAGCGAGATATGCAAGAAAAAAGGTCGTTACAGTGAACATTTATATTTTTAATCAACGAGTACTTTTAAAAAGGTAGTTAATATTGCTATTGAAAGTATTTGTAAGTATTGGTGCTCGATATTATATTCGGCTTCCAGTTAAGTAGAATGTGTCAGAATTTTTGGCTAAGGTCAAATCATTTGTCAAAACAAATAAGGTCATGCCGAACACCTACACCAAATGTCTGAATCAGAAACGAAGCCAGCATAGAAGAAAACCAAGTGGCAAAATAGAACGACGATAAAGAGCGAGAGAATTCAGAGAGTAAGATACTAATAAAAGAAGTCGGAGCCAAAATCTTACGCGATACGCATATACCATACTTACCATACCTACTTGTTTCTCATTTAAGGTATGATTTGGGTCACACTAATGGGGTATCAGCCGGAAATATTTGGATCGATTACAAATTAAAGGTAAACGGAATCAAAAAGGACTGTCGTGGGCAACGAAGAAGGCAAAAAATCAGCGAGTACCGAGTCTGGGTGCACCGCAAGGACTTTGGACATCAAAGATCAAGGCGTGGAGCATTTACGGTAGCAGGCGGATCCCAAATGTTGTGCGTCAGGAAAAGGCAAGGACACGAATATATATATGTGGGGTGTGTCTGCTTTAAGGAGCAATCATGACATACGTTTACCCTTAATCTAAACGAAAACTACGAAAGATGTGAGATCCAAAAAGTAAAGACGAAAGACGAGAAGACTACAAATGAAGATTCAAGACGAACGACGAGGATGAGCAAAAATCGGGAGTTGGCTTTATGCAGACGACGAGAAGACGAGGATTTGAGTTCGAGCCTTTGACGAGAGTGGTTCCAAGACGATAACCAAGGACGCGAAGACGACAGATCTTGTCCAAATTAAATTTTGCTAAAGTGTATTTTCATAATCAATAAACAATAATAAACTACAATCCCACATTTGGGGGATCAACCGTGATAAGTGGAAAAGTGGATAAGTGGATAAGCAATTAGTGAAAACCTGAAAAAAAATGGCCATGTGTGTTACATTCTGCGTAAACTTCTAAAACTTTATTTCGTCGCTGTGATTTTACTTTTTTTTTAACAAACATGAGCCGTTTTAACGATTTTATAAGTCAAAATTTACGCAGCAGCGGAAAAGAGAACATTGTTGCTTTCCACAAATACGTGTTTGAAAGAGCGGGAAATCGAAACAACCGCCAAAGACTTCGAAACTTTTTCGGATTCGATTTTGATGAGACCTCGGAAAATTATCAGGCGAAAGTAAGCTATATACAGCAACATCTAAGTGAACGGGATTTAGCATCGATCTGCAATGTATTAAACATAACCTACAACGTTGACGACGTAGGACTTCACATATTTCGCAATCTGTTGCAAAGTAGGCTTCTCGCACACAACCAAACCAAATCGACTCATCAGACGATGAAGATGTCGATGTGTTTGGGAGCGGAAGAAGTACAAGAATCGTCATGACTGAGGAAGAAAACAGAATGCAAAATGCGCAAATTTCTGCGAATAGTGCGAACCAAGAACCGAAAACTTTTTGCAAAGACCTGGCAATACCGCGTTTCACCTTAAGCTTCCGCGATTTAGAAGACTCAATTCGTTTTTTCGACGGTACTAACTCAATATCTATTGAATCGTGGTTAACTGAGTTTATAGAACAGGCCGAGATCATGTGCTGGAATGAGGTGAAAAAGTTAATATTCGCGAAAAAATTTTTGAAAGGAACTTCAAAACTCTTTGTAAAGAGTGAGAGAGGTCTAAGCACTTGGAAAGCTCTTAAAACTTCTCACTTAAATGAGTTTAAAACTGTAGTAAGCAGCAAGCGATAAAGAAGAGTGTAGTTTCGCTTACCTGTACCGAATTAAGGAGATGGCCATTCGTGGTGAAATTAGTGATTCAGTTTTAATACAGTACGTAAACGATGGCATAGACGATCATCCAATTGACAAAACACTTCTATACGGTGCCAGAAATTTGAGTGAGTTCAAAGAGAAGTTAAAAAGCTACGTCACAAAAACGAAAGAGAAAAAGTGTATGACCGTGAAAAACCAAAGCGTAGTGCGGATATGTTTTACAGCAAGAAAGGTGCAACAGTGAACAAGAACTTTAAAAAAGAGGTTACCTGTTATAATTGAGGTGAATAAGGACATGTTTCGAATAACTGCAAAAACAAAGAACGAGGTACAAAATGCTTTAAATGAACCAGTTCGGACATATTTCACGCAATTGTGACCAAAATTCAAAAGCTGAGAACAGTAAAGTGAACACGCATGTAGTGCAGTCGAAGAGCAGTTTCTCGAGCAAGGAAATTACTATTGCTAACAAAAAGTGCGTGGCTCTCTTCGACACCGGTAGCAAGTTCGGTCTTGTCCGCGAAGACTTGTATGACTAAATTCGACGTCCGAAGCTGCAAAACTGTAGTGTATCTCTAATTGGTTTCGGGAGTGAGCGCGAAGCAAGCAAAATAAATCCTTTTGGACATTTCAAAGAGTCAATTCAAATTGCATGGACTTCAAATTGATTGTTGGTGAGGAACTTTGCTTACATGCTGAGACGAACAAAAAAACGTTTTCGTAAACGTAATGCAAATTGATATGGCTGAATACACTAAAACAACTAAAATCGAGATGCGCATAATTCTAAAGGACGATACGCCAATTTTTGCCAGACCAAGACGATAGTAGAAAGCAAAATGGACTTCGAGTTCATTTTTCTATGTTCCTGTCTCAGAGTCAAGCCTAAAATTTACGTCAGTTGATACTGAAAGTGGACAATATGAGTTCCTGAAGGTGCCTTTTGAATTCGCCTGGCGTTTCCCAGAGTCACCTTAACGCTTTTTTTGGGCACCTAACTCGCTGACGTCAACATATGGCTACAAAATGGCTCTCCACGACTCTGTGTTGATTTTCGAAGGATCATTAAGGTAATCGTTAAAGACCATTTTCCCTTACCTCTTATTGATGATCAATTAGACCAGCTACAACATGCAAAGATTTCCCACACGTTTGACTTAAAGAACGAATTTTTCCATGTACCTGTCTCAGTTCCTGAAGGTGCCCTTTGGGCTTTCGAATTCGCCTAGCGTTTTCCAGCGTCACGTTAACGCTATTTTTCGGCAGCTGACTCGCAAAGGCATTGCTTTGCCATACATCGACGACATCATCATACCGGCTTTGAACGAAGAAAATGCAGTACTCAATCTGAAGGAGGTTATAGACACCTGTGCAGAGTATGGTCTTGAGTTGAATCTTAGAAAATGTCATTTTTTAAAAACGCGAGTACAATTCCTTGGCCATATCATTGAAAACCAAAAGTATGTATCTAAATTTAAATCTCAGCAAACTTTGAAGCAGCTGGAAAGTTGCTGGAAGGGCTTTTTTCGAAAATTCATTCGAGACTATGCTATTATTTCTAAACCCCTTACAGACCTGACTAAGAACAATACCAAATTTTGTATGGGTCCGAAAGAAGAAATGTCCGTTTACAATCTGAAGAAGATATTGATCGCAAGTCCAGTTCTGAGCACCTACAATCAGAAACTCGAGATTGAAGAACAGACCGATGCATCCATTGACGGATGCCTTTTGCAGAAATCCTTAGACGACGGTCAGATGCATCCAGTACATTTTATGAGCAAGAAATCACTGAAGTTCAACGAAAATATACCAGTTACGAACTTGAGATTCTTGCAGTCATTGAAGCACTCACCAAGTTTAAAGTTTACTTGCTTGGTATCCAACGCTTTTACAAAAACTTTGGACAATTTTTGACCAAAATTTATCATTAGGTATTTTAAAAGCGCAGGAGCAAGATGAACATTTTAGAGCGATACTTGTTATTCTCAAGGACGGAAAAGGGTCCTACAATGACTATTTTTTAAAGGGTGGCATTTTTTACAACTTAGTCAGTGACGCTGAGTTAGTTGTGGTACCGACATGCATGCAAAGGATGTCAACCAAGATGCACATTTTTTTTTAAGACCCCACTCCACCGGCCTGTATCTCGGCGACTTTTGTATCTGCTTTAAGGAGCAAGCATGCCATACGTTTACCCTAGACAACAACCTTTAAGCTGAACGAGAACTACGAAAGATGTGCGATCCAAAAGTAAAGACGAAAGACGAGAAGACTACAAACTGAAATTAAAGACGAACGACGAGGATGAGCAAAAAGCGAGAGTTGGCTTTATGCAGACGACGAGAAGACGGGGAGTTGAGTTCGAGCCTTTGACGAGAGTGGTTCCAAGACGATAACCAAGGACGTGAAGACGAGAGAGCTTGTTCGATTTAAATTTTGCTGAAGTGTATTTCTATTTCTAATACTAAATAATTAATCAATAAACAATAATAAACTAAAACCCCACATTTGGGGGCTCAACCGGGATATGTGGATAAGTGGATAAGTGACTAGTGAAAACCTGAAAAAAAAACCATGTGTGTGGTTCGATCTGAATAAACTTCTAGATTTTTATTTCGTCGCTGTAATTTTACTTTTTTGAACAAACATGAGCCGTTTAAATGATTTCATAAGTGAAAATTTGCGCAGCAGCAAAAAAGAGAACATTGTTGCTTTGCACAAATACGTGTTTGAAAGAGCGGGAGATCGAAACACCCGCAAAGACTTCGAGACTTTTACGGATTCGATTTTGATGAGACCTCGGAAAATTATCATACGAAAGTAAGCTATATACAGCAACATCTAAGCGAACGGGACTTTGCATCGATCTGCAATGTTTTAAACATAACGTACAGCGTTGATGACGTAGGACTTCACATATTTCGCAATCTGTTGCAAAATAGGCTTTTCGCACACAACCAAATCGACTCATCAGACGACGAAGACGAAGATGTCGATGTGTTTGAGAGCGGAAGAAGTACAAGAATCGACATGACTGAGGAAGAAAACAGAATGCAAAATGCGCGAATTTCTGCGAATAGTGCGAATCAAGAACCGAAAACTTTTTGCAAAGACCTGGCAATGCCGCGTTTCGCCTTTAGCTTCCGCGATTTAGAAGACTCAATTCGTTTTTCCGACGGTACTAACTCAATATCTATTGAATCGTGGTTAACTGAGTTTGAAGAACAGGCCGAGATCATGTGCTGGAATGAGGTGCAAAAGTTAATATTCGCGAAAAAATCTTTGAAAGGAACTGCAAAACTCTTTGTAATGAGTGAGAGAGGACTAAGCACTTGGAAAGCTCTTAAAACTTCTCACTTAAATGAGTTTAAAACTGTAGTAAGCAGATTTATCCTACACCAGAGAAGATTGAGGCTGTGTCTAAATTTAAATCTCCGCAAACTTTGAAGCAGCTGGAAAGTTTTTTGGGACTTACAGGCTATTTTCGGAAATTCATTCGAGATTATGCTATTATATCTAAACCCCTTACAGACCTGACTAAGAACAATACCAAATTTTTTGTGGGTCTGAAAGAAGAAATGTCCGTTAACAATCTGAATAAGATATTGGCGGCAAATCCAGTTCTGAGCATCTACAATCAGAATCTCGAGACTGAAGTACACACCAATGCTTTCATTGACGGATTTGGGGCAATCCTTTTGCAGAAATCCTTAGACGACGGTCAGATGCATCTAGTACATTTTATGAGCAAGAAACCCACTGAAGCTCAACGAAAATATACCAGTTACGAACTTGAGATTCTTGCAGTTATTGAAGCACTAACCAAGTTTAAAGTTTACTTGCTAGGTATCCACTTTAAAATAATAACCGACTGCAACGCTTTTACAAAAACTTTGGACAAACAAAATCTTTGCACAAGAGTCGCTCGCTGGGTCCTATTTTTACAAGAGTATGACTATGAGGTAGAACATCGATCTGGAACTCGTATGAAACACGTGGACGCCTTGAGCCGTTACCCAGTCATGACAATTGTTGACCAAGGTTTATCATTAGGTATTCTAAAAGCGCAGGAGCAAGATGAACATCTCAGAGCGATACTTGATATTCTCAACGACGAAAAAGAAGCCTACAATGACCATTTTTTAAAGGGTGGCATTCTTCACAAATTAGTCAGTGACGCTGAGTTAGTTGTGGTACCGAGAGACATGCAAAGGTAAATCATAACAAGAGCTCATGAGCAGGGTCACTTTGCGTCGAAGAAAGTTAAGGATCTGATCAGAACAGAGTACTACATTCCAGGTCTTGAGGAAAAAATTCAGAAGGTCATAGATTGCTGCATTCCATGTATTCTGAGCAATGGCAAAAAAGGTAAACAATAAGGATTACTGCACCCTCTGGACAAAGGAGACGTTCCCCTACACATCTTTTATATCGACTTTTTAGGTCCGTTAGGCTCAACCAACAAGGATTACAAGCATATCCTAGCAGTAATTGATTCCTTTACGAAGTTCTGCTGGTTCTACCGGACTAAGTCGACTTCATCGAACGAAGTAATCCAAAAACTGCGTAGACAGAGTGCAGTATTTGGAAACCCTGCAATCATCATCTCGGACAGAGGTCCGCATTTACTTCGCAGGACTTCTTAAAATATTGCGACGAGGAAAACATTAAACCCATCAAGTCGACCACAGGATTTATACGCGTGAACGGGCAAGTCGAGAGATTGAACGCCACTATAATTTCAGTCCTCTCAAAATTAAGCATCGACGACTCAACAAAGTGGTACAAGCACGTGTACAAAGTACAGCAGGCGATAAACTCTACGTTTTCTAGGTCCATCGCCACAATGCCGCTCGAGCTTCTAGTAGGTTCCAAAATGTGTACAAGGGAAGACAACAAGCTCTAAGACTTGATAAACAAGGAGGCGATTTCAGCGTTTAACGACGAGCCATGTGATTTATGAGTTAAAGCTAAAACTCAAATCTTGAAGGTACAAGATAAAAACAGAAAATCCTATAAATTGCGTCGCAAGCAAGCTAATAAGTACGATGTTGGTGACATTGTCGCTATTAAAAGGACTCATTTTGACAGCGGTCTAAAGCTGAAACCAAAATTTGGCCAACACCTGATGAAGACGACGATGCATTCGAGGCGAAAGCATAGCAGGATGGCCGAATGTGGGGTGTGTCTGCTTTAAGGAGCAATCATGCCATACGTTTACACTAGACAACAACCATTAAGATCCAAAAGGTAAAGACGCAAAACGAGAAGACTACATATGAAGATTCAAGACGAACGACGAGGATGAGCAAAAAGCGAGAGTTGGCTTTATGCGGACGACGAGAAGAGGCAGAGTTGAGTTCGAGCCTTTGACGAGAGTGGGTTAGGACAAGAGATCTTATTCAAATTAAATTTGGCTAAAGTGTATTTTTGTATTTAATACTTTATACTTAATCAATAAACAATAATAAAATAAAATCCCACATATATTAATATTAATTTAAGTTTTGAATATGAACAGGCAAGAGGTTTTGCGAGAATAATTATCAGAGCTGGAACTCAGCAAAAATTTAAGGAAACCTGAATTGCAAAACATACTGTTTGCTCACTATTGTTTGCAAGAAGATGAAAAGAAATCGAGTTGTGGAAAATAATGACAACGGCTCAATTTGAATTTATTTGGAGTATATTTAACAATAAACTTCTAACTTTCATCTACAAAGCTATATAATAAGATAACTGTATTTTAAATTATAAATTAAGCAAGCCACAAATGGATACATGTTTTCTTTTGTGGGAAACTTTCGACTGCCAAGCTCTTTCGCCTTGGACAGAAACAACGGTGGATGCAAAAGAAACTCCCGAGCTCATGAAGCTTGTCATCAAAGACGAAGGGGCGGTGTTTGCGCACTCAGCGCTTGTATTTAATTCACTAGTTGTAGGGCGAGAGCGGGAGCCAATAAAGCTTTTGTCTGTTCGCTCTTGCGAATTCGCCCCGTCTCTCGCCACCGTAGCATAAGTTAGGTTCTAAGAGAAATAATTGAAATATAATTGTTAGTGATCCATCGAACGTCATCGTAGCCACTCCTTTTCGTCGCGCTTTCGACATAGTTTTCACAAGTTTCGCAATTAAAATCGTCTCGAACTACTGCGTTTACAAGTTTTCGCGTTGTTAATACAAAATAGTATTAAATTTTCAGGTAGTATATAAATCGGATGGAGCCGGATCGGACGACTATAGCATATAACTCCCAATAAAAAAAAATTATAACTTTGCTGTTTTTTAATTTTTTTTTTGTTTTTCGACATATAGTAATGTTTAAATATTTCATAATTACGGTTTTAATTACATCAAAATCGGACAACTATATCATATAGTTCCCATAGGAACAATCAGAAAAAAAAATACAAAAACTATTATAACTTTGCGGTTTTTTAATTTTTTTTTAGTTCTTCGACATATAGTAATGGTTAAATATTTTAGAATTACAGTTTAAATTTATTAAAATCGGACGAATATATCACATAGCTCTCATAGAAATAATAAAAATATTTAAAATAACTATCTAATAATTGACCTGCAAATCATCATAGCTTCAATGTTTTTAAACATATACGCAAGTAAATCATAATTTTAATGTTTTCAAAAATGTTTAATTCTTGCAATAGCTATAAGGGTATATGAACTTCGGCTTGCCAAAGTTTGCTTTCTTTCTTGTTTATAATTATTTTTATATATTCTGTATTCTTAATATCCTTCTTTTCATTTTTTGTCAATTATCAAAAGTTTGCAACTATCTCTATCTCATTTTTAATAAAACGTGCTTCCAAGTAGGTTCTCAAAGCTGAGAATTTAATTACCATTTTATGTAAGCACAAAAAGGGTAATTTCTGTAATGCACAGAGTATAATGAAGAAAATTTGTGTCTCGGAAACCTGGTTCTTGCCCGACTTCAGTGGCTTGTCTATGGCGTGTGATATTTATGTTGAATTTCGTTCGTATCGTTTCAGTCGTGTTTGTGGTATAGCTATTTACGTAAACAAAATTATACTGCTAATTAAACGAACGTTTTAACTGAATAACAATTATACAGATGTTATTATCACAGGCTATCCGAATAGTAACATTTTAAGGAAAATCTGCTAGATAGCTTCGAATGCATCGGCTTGTCTGCAGTAAATCTGCATAAACCGATTCATTTTACCAATATCTGTGATACTCTTTTTAACCATTTCTTTGTAAACGACGCTAGTAAGATTTTATTGTATTACCAGGTTTGTGTACTAGCGCTCTCCAGGCATGATCTTATTTTTCTGACGTATGATTTACCCTCAGCCAAAAATTCTGACATCTTTTAATTTAAGGATTAAAAAAAATATCAATTAAATACTTTCAATAGAATTATTAACTACCTTTTCAAAAATTTTGCGTTGATTTAAAATAAAACTATTTACGCCAAGCATAATCCTTACTTAATTAATGCCATTAAAGGAAAAATTGCCCATCCCTGACACATTTCATAATAAGTGAAAGCGCATTGGCGCTTCGTCTAAAGCGCTTTAAATCCGAATTTTTCAAATCAAAGTTCACACAGGCTCAAAAATAAATAACTCAGAGAATAATATATGGTCCCAAGGATGATAGAAAAAAGCCAGTTAGCTACTATTGACGGCCCTGACAGGACAAGAAAAATGGAGAAGTTTTGGTTCAATTTCGTCAGTCGAGCGTCATTTGTTTGCAGGGGTCTCTGATCATTATGCACGTGCAGGCTATGGAGCCATTTTTATGTGTATAAGCTAAATAGGCATTCAGCTCGAGTGGAGTAGTTACACCAACACGAGTGCCATCGAAATCAACACGGACCCTCACACTGGGCTTATCCCAACCTGAATCCCAACGTGGAAACTTTGGCCCAAACAGGTGGGCTCATGTTGAGAAACTAAACAGTCTTCTAGCTCGAGTGGAGTACTCGCACCGGATGAACGGTTTAAAATTGATCAACATCATCATCGACATCATCATCGACATCATCACGGACACATCCTAACCTCAAATTCAAAGTGAAAATTTTGACCAAGAACACAGTGGGCTCATCATAACCTCAAGACTAACGTGGCCGATTTCGGAAAACAAAGAGCATCAACGGCAGCGTCAGCTGAGGAACGCAGCCATATCTAAAGTATTCATCGGCCCTGTAGCAAATGGAGTGCATATTAGTATCTCACCACAATCACAAAGGCTACACACAAAATTCAACATTAAATACCATCACCATCAAATCGCAAGTATACATTGTAGATTGTCAGATTCAAACTCACACTGAATCTATAAGGTCTACTGATAACAATCGGGCAGAAAAAGATGAACGTTTCACAGCAGTTAAAGTTAGTATCAGGCCACTAATTCAGTAAAAACAACGTCAAGGCACTGCAGTTCAGAGCATGTTTCAAACATATTTGGCTGGATCCCACACATAGCTATAAGTGGTTCATTACTTCATTCAATACTTAGCTTCACAATGACTCTACCCTCGAGCGAAAGAATAAGTTTAATTATTTACTAGGCTGCTTATTTGGGCCAGCGCGGAAGTTTTTCAGGCATTTCATATTTCGGAAGATAACTATATAAAAGATTTAGAGCGGTTGAAGTCAAGGGAAAATAACGGTGGACTCTTATTTCTGGAATGAATCTCTAGTTTATTCCGCTTCCAACTCTTTTGAAGCCCGTTCCTTCACAATTTCAGCATCTCGTCGACAAAGCTTTAGCGGCTCTCTTATGTCGTTGGGGAGTGCAAAGGATATTGGACGTTGATGCACTATGGTCAGTACACACAAGTGGCCATTACGACACCAAGCAATGTTTGTCACGCGAGGACCCGAGTGGGTTGTTCAAAACGAGATCGCGAGAAGTGGAAGAAAAGGGACAGAAACGGAACGGACGGACTAATTCAAAATATATACGAATCAAAATACTACATACTAATTTCGTGCTTAGTAAGATAAGATTAATGCTTGGACTTAACCTCTAGTTCATGCACATCATAGTGTGATCGGCATTGGTTTAAAAAGAGAATATTGTTCCTAGTAATTCTATTAGGAACATAGAAATTTAGGTGACCCAGCAACTAGGGACTCTCCACTTCTCCGTGAATAAGTTCACGAATAAAAGTAATACCAAGCATTTTCTACTTCAAATTTGTGTACATGTTTTCGCTGTACCTCAGCTGAATAGATAAAACGACAAATGTAGCGAGATAAGGCGAAGAACAATAAACATGCAAAGCTGTTTAACAGTCCTGCGTGTGCAGCTCACACCTATGACCATTTGACTAGGTGCTGGCTGTCTGCTCTAAACGTACTACCCCCGTTGGAAGAGGCACGGTTCCAACCAAATGGGATTCAATGGGCAGAGCGACTAGTTTGGTGACGGCCCTTTTGGTAAGACCTGTAGCTGTCCGGACCGGTATGTCTCATGGAGGCACCCAAGCTGGCATTTCATCGGTGGAAGGTTGTCCTCCTGAAGCAATACAACACGACCGATTTGGATGTTGGATGTTTTGATACGCCATTTGCTTCATTCTTGAAACTGGGACCAATGCTCTCTGCTCCATCTTTTCCAGAAGTGCTGCTGCATTGGTGTAACTCTTTCACGAACATGAGTGACGTCAGGCTCAGGAAACCTTGTTAGCACCTCAAAAATAGCAGCGTTTTCTGAAATTGGACAAAGTGAACGGGAGTTAAGAATGGCAGAAATTTCATATGCAAGAGTTCTCAAATCATCAAGGGCTTAGATGGTTGTACCGACAAATTTTGCCGATTTTACAGCCGCCTCCCATCGACCACCGAAATGTGGGGAACGCGGGGTTATGAACTTCCAATCAACCCCATTCGCTTAACAGGATGAAGTTATCGAAGCCGTGTGCTGTTTGCTCAAAAATAACTCCTTCAGTTCCGCTAGCTCTCGGTTGTCGCATTATCACTCCAAATAGAACGTGGATTGCCTCTGAGGCTAATGAATCTCATGAACATGATGCCAAGCCATACCTTTCGTCATTTTCTGGATGTTCGCGACACAAATACGTTGAACTCCCTCGGAGGTTACCGAATCCAAGCCAACAGAATAGACGAGTCCGACCAGCACTGAAAGGTGCAATCAAAACATATGATTTCCTTAACGTTTACGATAAGCTCAGCCAATAAACACGGTGCTGAAAGTTCTTATCATAGTATTGTTAAAGCTTTACTCTAGGCTTGGCGCAGAGTAGATGGGCTTCAGCCTTTCCATTAGCCTCCGACCACATATATAAGCACGCGCCGTAAGCTGCTGAATCATCACAGAATCCGTGCATCTCGACGAAAGCCTGCAATTACATTACGAATCGTGGAAATTTTAGGTTCTGGACGATCGAAAACTGAGAGGTCAACTCCCCCCATGACGAAAGAAGAGACTCTGGCAGTGTGTCATCCCAATCCATGTTAGAGTTCCATAGCGTTAGCAAAAAAATTTTGTACTTGTAACAATGGGTGCTATTAAGCCAAGCGGATCATAAAATTTCGCAGTTTTTGACAACACAATCCGTTTTGTTGCTCGTTGACTTGATAAAATTTGTGAAAAGTTAAAGAGAAGATTATCCGAAGATGGATCCCAGACCAACCCCAAAGCTTTGGCGAGAGCTGATCCGTCGTGGAGTTTAATCAGTTGCTCTTTATCGCTATCTGACTCTCCTTCGAGAGTGCTTGCTTCATTCGAACACCATTTTCGGATCGGAAAGTGGCCGCGCGCAAGTAGCTCCTTTACCTGATAACGAATTTCTTTCTTCAACTGAATCGCCACCAGAGATTAGATCGTCCACATAGAAATCTCTACGAACGATTTTTGCTCCAACTGGAAATGATTCCTCTTCATTATAAGAGAGCTAATGCATGGGTCTTATAGCCAAGAAGGCAGCCGGCTTGGTTCCATTAGTTACCGTGTTTAGTTTATAAACACTCTATTTATCAGTGGTGTTCTCTCGCCAAATGATACATTGCAAAAAGTCATCAGGGTACGAAACACGAACGCAGCGGTACATCTTGCAGATGTCTTCACAAAGAGTTACTTTAAAAAATCTAAACCAAAGCTGAATTGTTGGTCCTGCTAGGAGCAAGTCGTTTAGAGCTATCCCTAAAGTGGATAAAAGGCGAACCGAATACTAATCATTCTCTAGCCTAATGCAATTTTCTTTGACATGATGGTCGCATCTTAAGTTCTCGGCCAGCATCGATGGCTGCATGGGCAAGGTGCTATCCAAATATTAATTTTCCCTTTAGCGATTATTTCGAAGAACAGACCAGCGTCAACTAAAAGATCAATTCGTTGTGATTGGTTAAAATGAGGGTCAGCTAGCGAAATGTTTTGTGGCATCCATCCTGTAGTATTTATATTAAAATTTGGCTGGTAATAAGTGATACTATGGGTTACAATAGCTGCGAATGACGCACGATAGCTTGCATCCCGTGATTGCGCCAGAATATCGACTGCTTTATCAGAGTTCATGGAAGATTCCCCTCTCCCAGAGGAGATTGTCTAAGTTTCAAATTAAGTTGGCTAGCTAGACGCGAAGTTACAAGGTTTAACAGAGAAGCTGAATCTAATATTGCTCGGCAAAGCATAAATGCACAAACTATATTTTTACTTAGAATATAGCAGTTGGAAGCAGCTCGTAATTCATTGGCATTGTATTTAAGGTTTGTGGTGGAGAGTGCGTTAAATGGTGATTAGGTTGTGATAATGGAGATGAGCATGACATGAATGAAACTGAGGTCGATGGTATGGATGCCTCTGGGATAATGTGCAGTAATGAGTGGTGCTTCATGCGACCATGTTTACAATGAGTTTACTTACGTTGCTGGAAGCTATGCCCCTTGCGTAAACAGATGGGTCTAATGTGCATTTGCTTTGCTTCTCTATATCGAAGATTGGGACTCAAGCCTAAAAATCGGGAGTATATTGTATGTTTCGAGTTAGTAGCAGACGTAATCAGTACACTTGGGTTATATCTATGCACGCTTTTTCCCACCTGATGGTGTGGTGTTCGAATTACCACTGTAAAGAATCGTTATAGATATACTAGGTTTTATTAATCCGTCTGTTCAGATCGGGCTTTATTTCTTGAATCTCGATTGACTTAAGAATAATATTGACTTCTATTGTAAGCAAGCAACGGCAGCGCATAAGACATGCCTCGCATGCAGACATGCCGGCTCAGCATTTAGGATTTTCATAACATTGTTGTGAGGGTCGAATTACTCCGCACTTGAAGTGCTGGGAATATTAGGACATAAGCAAACGCCACACAGTTGCAGTGATATAAGTGGTACAGTGTGTACCCGATATGTGAGCATACTACACCACGGCTTGGTCCAAGTTTTCCATCATCCTGCACCTCTTCTCCAAGATCGTTTCCATAGCAGCTCAGGGATTGACAAATCTTCTTCCCATTTTTCACGGGCCCTTTGATCCAGCTTGTGTGTCACGATAAATGAATGAGAAATCCATCCAGAATTTGTTGTGTAGTGGCCAGGGTACGGTAGAAAATTTTTTTAAAATATTTTTTGCTATACTTCTCTCGGCTATTAGCTTTTTTTTGTAGATTATTTTATAAATAAAAATAAATATTAAACACCTCTTCGATACCAACAAAAAATGAATACAGATAAACGCAATGGCAACCAAGGATATCAAAGAGCTTAAACATCAAGGAGATTTTTGCATGAAAAGTATTAACCAAACGTTTCGCCATTTAAAAAAAGCTAAATTATCTGTGAGTCCGGTTAAGCTTGTGTGTCGATTAGCGATTCTAAATACGCAAATTGAAAATGCTTAGCTTTTATAAAACCAAATTTCGTTGACAAAGACGACACTTTAAACGATATTGAAAAATTCAATCATTTAATTTCGTGTTTAGCTTTAAGAACAGTTAGGTGCTTTCAAGTCACTGCGGAAAATTATCCCAAATCCCTTGCTAGCTTGAAGCGGGTGTACGATAATGATTGTCTTATTTTTAGACAACATATCGACACTGTTTAATTTACAAAAAATTTTCCAGCCTTCAGCTACAGCCTTGAGAACGCTCATCGGCACGGCCACAGCCTTGTATGACTCCTTGCTGTCTATTGGGGATGAATGAAGCATTACTAATGCTATTTTAATACATCTGGTAATGAGCACGGTCGATGGGCACCCCCTTCTCAGCCCACGCTCATGCAGGAGACTCCATCCACTTCGCATGTTTTGCATGCGACTGCATCGGATCGAGTCATTTTTGCAGCTGCGGTTGTGAGCGTTCAAACCAAAAGGGGCGAGTTTGTATTAGCTCGACTCTGGTTTACAAATAAACTTTTTGACCAATGAGCTCGCTCAGAGGCTCAAAACTACAAGAGAGGACGTTTGCATGAGCTTGCAGGCATTGGTGGAACTAACTAAAGCCACAAAAAAAATACACACGATTGTGAAGTCACGAGTAGGGAACAGCCAGTTTTCGCCCAATTTTTGGATTATAAAAATATTTCTGGTTTTCATCCGGATCAAGCGGTGAACACCAGCGGGTGGAGGGTGCCTGAAAATATTCAGTTGGCAGATCCATTCTTCTTTAAGCCCCAAAAAATAGATATGCTTATCGGCCAGATAAAGCAGGGGCCCGAACTCCCCATCTTACAAAAGACAGTTCTCGGCTGGATTGTGTCAGGGAGATGTGCCTCTGAAATAAAATAAAGGCTGAAAAAATGGTACGTCTCTCCTGCCAGGAGGAAGCGTTGGAGTCAATTGACACAACCCTGCAGAAGTTTTGGTCTGTGGAGGACTTGCCGCCCAAGGCTAAAGTCCATACTCCTGAGCAACAACTCTGTCAACAACACTTTGAGAAAAATACTCAAAGATTGTCGTCCGGTAGATTTTCGGTTCGATTGCCGTTTAAATCTGACCCAAATACTCTTGGTTCGTCATACGAAGTTGCGAAACGTAGATTTTTGTCGCTAGAAAGGAAATTGTCAAAGGACCCTTCGCTGAAGAAGATGTATATTGAATTCATGGAGAAATATGTTTCACTGGGCCACATGTCCTCCACCAATGACAAAATTCCGAATACTCCGCACTATTTCATTCCGCACCAATGCGTTTTACGGCCACAAAGTACTTCAACTAAGTTGAGAGTAGTTTTCGATGCATCGAGCCGTACTTCTACGCAGGTAGCGTTGAATGACTTCTTGATGGTAGGCCCAACTATTTTAGAGGAGCTGTACTCGACTCTGCTTCGGTTTAGATTGCATAAGTTTGCCCTTGCGGCCGACGTCAAAAAGATGTATCGCCAAGTGATGGTGGACGAAGCTGATCGTAACTTCCAGCTCATAGTATGGAGACGAGATCCTTCTGAGTCCCTGAAAATCTTTAAGTTGAACTTCGCCAACCCCCTTTTTGGCGATTCGGTGTTTAATGCGGCTAGGAGAGATGGCGCAAGCAACTCATCCAAAAGCCGCAAAGGTTATTCAGAACAATTTTTATGTTGACGATTTGTTGACTGGCGCCGGATGCGTTGAGGACCTGCAAAGCCTTCGAGACGAAGTTTCTCAGGTCTTGCAAGAGGCAGGCTTTGAATTGGCAAAGTGGTTTTCAAACTGCCCAGAGTTATCCGCATCTGATAGCGCTGTAATGCCACTTATGGCGGACTCAGACGTAACCAAGACTTTTGTCGTGGTTTGGTTACCGGTTAAAGATTACTTTCAATTTCGGTTGGATGACTCTTTCCTGGATCTTCGCGCGACAAAACGAAATATTTGTCCTTTGGTCACAAAGGCAAAGATGTTGTTGCAGGAACTGTGGCTTCGAAAATTAGATTGGGACGAGTCGCTACCGATGCAGTTGCTCACGTCGTGGGAGACGTTTAAAGCGACGCTTCTGCAGCTGCCTAAAATTAAGGTATCGCGATTCGTCAACACAGATCCACAAGTCCCGATTCAAATACATGGTTTCGCTGACGCTGCATCTACGT